>NC_048301.1:59870106-59954374 GCF_013100865.1 Trachemys scripta elegans | reverse complement strand
TTAGGCTAATTGCTTAACAGTGACTATAGGGGTACACAATACTACAAATATCTGAAAAATGTAAATACCAAGAAGGGAGAATTATTTTGTGTGAAACAAAGATGTATTTCAGGAAAAACTTCCTGTTAATGAGATCTACTAAACTGCAGAATAGTCTTCTAAGAGAATTGCTAGAAGCCTCATTGCTTAGAACTTTTAAAACTAGACCACACAGGACACTGTATAGTGTACAGTAGGGGAGCAATAGAGTGGATGATTGAATAGGTCTTTTCTATCTCTATCTTCTGATTCAGTACCCTAACTGCCAAAATAAGACAGCTTTCCATTGGAGTAAGGAGTTAAAAGGGAAAAAACAAAGGGGCTAAGGTAGCATCTACCACATTCACAGATTGTTTTTATTGCATTCATAAAGGTTGATATCTGAAGCACAAGACAAACAACAGAGTACAATCAAAGCAGTGGTGTGGTACTACTCAGATATCATCTTTAATATGCATGGAGATATGAATTCAAACTCATGTTGCCTTGAGCCTGTTATTGCTTTCCTGATAACAACAAGACTGCAAATAATAATGAGAGTTTGAGGAAATTGAGTGCCCTCTCTCCATTCAATATCAAAGTTTTATCAGAACAAATGTGTTTCAGCTGCCTTCTCCAAAAGATCCTACGTCACCAATGCAGTCTGAAAGGCTAACAGCAGATTCCTAGCACAAGATAGTGGGGCAACTCAGAGCCTCAAGAAGTATCTGTTCTTCACCTGATATCACCTGCATACAGTGCAAAGCCAAAAACATGTTTTAAGAAAAGTTGAATTTAAATGAATAAGTTTAGTGCCTGAATGTTCCAAACTTGTATGAGAGGAGGCTTTGAAGTCTTGGGTCCTCTGGTACTGCTCTGCGGCTTTCTGACATAACCAATAAAACGATCAGCAGTCCAAATTTTACCTTGGTGATCACTACAAAATGAAATGATGTAACAGTGTTCCTGCTGGGGGGAAAACTGAGTGCTCCTCCACTGCTGTGTTGTTGTTTTTTTGTTTTGTTTTTTTTGGTCAAGTGTGTCTATAGCAAAGAGGGTTAGACACTTGGTTTTGAAGCCACAGAGGGCCCTGTGTTCTGCGGGCTCCACACTTTGGACCTCATCCTTGAGCCTACAAAACAGTTGAGTTAGCTGACCTGAAATTCCCCTGGGCTCTAGGGCCCAGATTCTCCATGGAAATCAATAGCAGTTAGGAGCCTAAATATCTCTGGGCCCCATCTTTGTGAGTGTAACCAGCTACACGGACAGCCACCCAACCAAAAGTGTTCATGGGAAAAAGGCTAAAGACACACGCTGCCCCGCGCCGGCCCCACCCCCATATACACACCCACCCGCTGCCTCACGCTCATTGGCTCCCCGCAGTCACGCGCCCTTAGCCCACGGGCAGAGTCACGTGATGTGGTCTCAGCTAGCGTTTCTAGCCCATAAGGCGGTGCTGATGACATCATTCCACCGCCGGCACTTTGGACGGGGCTGAGGGCTGGAAGGGGCAGTGTAAGGGGGGGCTCTCGATACGTCATCTCTATGCGCCGGCGGGAGGGCGGCTCCTGGGCAGAGTGAGGGGCGCGTGTGGCGGGGTAGCGGTAGGACGGTGGCCGCGCGGGGAGCGCAGGGCATGGTGGTGTGAGTAACCCTGAGTACCCTGCTGTGGGGCCCGGGGCGCGTGTGTGTGTTACCACGCAGCGCCGACTACCGGCTCCGCTCCCTACGGCGACAGTCAGTGGCTGGCAGCGTTGTCCCAGCTCAGCCGCCCCAGCCTGGCGCGAGCCGGGTATAACCGCCCAGGCTGCGGGGTGATAAACGGCCGGCCCCGGCCCTTCCCCCGGGCCCTAGCTGCGCCCTCGGCCATGGGGCGGCGCGTGCCTGGGTGACAGGCGGGCCCCAGAGCAGCCGTGTCCGCGCCGGGCTGGTGCGAGGCTGGGTGAGCGGGGTGCCGCAGGGCTGCGAAGAGCGCTCCCACCCCGCCCCCCTCGGTAGGCTCACACTCGGGGGCTGCTCGCTTGGTTGCAGAGGTCAGGGCTGGCTCGAGAGGTTTCGGGCTGGAGCACTGCTCCCCCCTGGGGGGGTCCTCCGAGGTGCTGAAGTGGGGAGAGGTGGTGACTGACATTCATTTGACTTGTATCCTGTCTGCTTCTTTCAGGCACATCATGTCCAAACTGAGGGTGTCCCGTGTGGGGCTTGGGATACTGCTGGGTGCGGCTGCAGGGATCGGGTTCTTGTATGTGTTCTACAGACAGAGGCGGAAAAGGCCCTGGTGGGGACGCAGCTCCAGGCACTCTGGGGTTCAGTACATGCAGAACTCTGTGGGGCCCCATGAAAATGCAGAGACTCGGGGGCACCATAACCAGGGTACAGTAATTATTTCTGTTTCTTCTTCTGTGTTATCTGCAAAACTGGTCTCTGACTGGCAAGGGTGGATTTGTCCTTCATGCCTTAACTTTGGTTCAGTGCTACCACTACTGCTTTTTCTATTTGTAGCTCAGAAATGGTCAGTATATAATTGGGATATTACCATTTCAGGAGATAAACTGCCCACCTGCTCACCCAAAATATGATATATAAGACACTTCAGTAGATCATTTTAAAATAACTGACATAAATTAAAAATAATCCACTTGTTACTGGAAAAATTAAATGCACACTATCATCAAATTAATATAATAACCTGCTAGTTAATTAAAGAATTGTAAAGATCCAAGATAAGCAGCCTTCTTCCAGCTAGTTGCTAAGTGCTGAACAAACCCCAATTCATCTCAGCGAAGAATTGAACAGAATAAATTATTCTTAAATACTTTAAAGAACACAAATCATAAACAAGCAGGATGCTAAACATCATGCATTGTGTAACATCACATTCTCCAGTCTTTGGCCCTAATTTTATATGGAGCTCTGTGTTATGGACCCCACATTGAAGTCAGGGAGGCACCATGCAAGTTTAGGGGGTTGCCCACATGCAGCCAGTTATGATTACCATAATTTAGTTTTCACCATTTATGAGGTTTCATTTCTTTTAGGAAGCCATTTAACTAGGATACTAAATAGTAGCTTTCACTTTCTTCTTTAGTCAGTTTTCATTCACTTTCACTTTTGCAGATATACTAGCACAAGGCTATTCTGCAGATTTGCAAATCTGTAGAAGGGAAACCTGAAGGGACATAGACTTTAAGGTCAGAAGGGAACATCATGATCATCTAGTCTGACCTGCATATTGCAGGCCACAAAAACTTTACTCCCCTCCTCCTGTGATAGACCTGTAACCTTTGGCTGAGTTACTGAAGTCCTCAAATCATGATTTTAAAGACTTCAAATTACAGAGAATCCACCATTTACACTAGTTTAAACTGCAAGTGACCCAGGCCCCATGCTGCAGAGGAAGGTGAAAAACCCCTAGGGTGTCTGCCAATCTGACCTGGGGGAAAATTCCTTCCTGACACCAAATACGGTGATCACTTAGACTCTCAGCATGTGGGCAAGACCCACCAGCCAGACACCTGAGAAAAACATAGTCAACTTACCAAAGTGACTTTTTTAGTTTAAAAAGTCATTTGCTACATGTGTTATAAATAATACGGAAGACTAAAAAGAGAGATGGTTTTTCTCTGCTTTTTCTGATTTGTTTGCTTTGCATACAGTCAGTGACCTTGTTTTCCTCTATATAGTTTGGGGTAGATCCTGCAACTGGGTCCACCTGGATTTGCTCCAGTGTTCATGCAGAGCCACATCAGCTTGAATAGGGCTTACTTTACAGGAGCTAGACCAGCGGTTCTCAAAAAGTGCAGAACCCCCACTGCACACAACCCAGACAGGCTGGGTGGCCTGCTGAGGTGAGTCAGCGGGTGGAGGTGGCATTGCCTTCCTGGACCCTGCTGTGTGGAGCTGGCCCAAGCCCTGCCGGCCTCTGCTACCTTCCCTCCCTCCCCCCCCCCCCCCCCCCCCAAAAAAAAAAAAAAAAAGAAAAAAGAAATGGACATACCAACTACACTTATGCCTGAGGGTCCACCCCTGGCCCAGAGCCCTGAGTCCCCCACCTCTCCCCAACTGGGCCCTGGTGTTTTTATAGCCTGTTGAGAGGGGCCACGGAAAGAAAATGGTTGAGAACCTCTGAGCTAGACCATAGTAAGTTTCTAAATGGTTTTTTCATAACCAAATGGGGGACAAAATATTTTATTTAAAGAGAACCAGGACCCCAGTGTGCTAGGTGCTGTACAAACACAAAATAAAAAGACATTCTCTACCCCCAAAGAACTTGCATCTAACTGATGTTAATTTTCTTTATACTATTTTACTTCTCTTAAAACACTTGTTTAAAAGTAGTAATGTGGACAAGCATGTGGAACTGAATAATTAGATCATTACAGTAACTAGATTGTGTTCAACTGCATAAAAGTAAGGACATCAGAGTGGCCATAGTGGGATAGGCTATGGTCCATCTAGCCTAATGTCCTGTCTTCCAACAGTGGCCCATGCCAGGTGTTTCAGAGGGAAGGAGTGGAACAGGTCATTTATCAAATGATCCATCTCCTTTCGTCCACTCCCAGCTTCTAGCCTTTACAGGCTTAGGGAGACCCAGAGCATGGGGTTGCATCCCTGACCTTGGTTAATGGCCATTGATGGATGTATCCTCCATGAACTTATCTAATTATTTTCTGAACTCAGTTATAGTTTTGGCCTTCACAACATCCCCTGGCAACAAGTTCTACAGGTTGACTGTGTTTTGTGTGAAGAAGTACTTATTGTCAATGATCCTAAATAGAAACAAATTAGAGTGTTAAATGTTTCACTTTCAATAAATCATGGTGGTGGTAGTAACATAGATAAAGAAACTTGTTTACACCAGAAGGTTTTTTTTGTTTGTTTGTTTGTTCCAGTTGTATCCCTCTAAATCAGTGGTTCCCAAACTTTAACAACCTGTGAACCCCTTTCACCAAAATGTCAAGTCTCGCGAACCCCCTCCTAAAAAAGAATATTTCCAGGGATTTTCTCCTTTACCTGAGAATAAATTATAAAAGCGATCTTGCAGATATAAAATTCGTTTTTATGACATGCTTATTACACATTATTTATTATTTATCATTACAGTATTTTAATTACATTATGAAAATGGCAACACTCATCCAAGATCTCACTTCCGTAGCTTGTATCACTTTGAATAAGCTTGTTATAAGACAAGGCTCCTATGTTTCATCAAGGAGTATCAGATGTGAAACAGCATGAAGGTATCTAAGAAGCCAGTGCCCCGGGACCCAAGCCGTTGGGGCCAGTGCTGGAGCTGCTGGGGCCGGGGGTGCTCGGCTGGTGCTGCTCGGCCAGAACCGGGGCCGGTGCCCAGGGGCCAGAGCTGCTGGGGCTGGGGCCAGAGCCGCCGGGGCCGGGGGTGCTCAGCTGGCGCCGGTGACCCGGGGCCCGAGCCGGGCCGCAGTCGCTGGGGCCGGAGCCGCTCGGCTGGGACTGGAGGGAGCCGCTTGAACTGGACCGCGCCTCGCCTCCCCGGAGCCCTCCTTCTCGTGTCTCCTCCCCCCCGCCCCCCCAGCTTATCTGCTGCTGCCCGCCTGCCCCTGCTTGTTTTTAGACTTCCCGCGAACGTCTGATTTGTGGGAAGCAGGGGAGGGGGAGGAGCAGGGGGTGTGGAGTGTTCAGGGGAGGGGAGGAGGGGGAAGACAGCTGTGGGGCAGGGCAGTGTGCTAAGGCTGCAGGGGATGGGGGGAGCTGGGAAGGGGCTTTGGTTGTCCAGCGGTGCTTGGCTGCCGCTTTTCGATCTATAAATATCCGACCGGGGGGAAATCCCAGACACTTCTAGGTTTTTAGAAATCCCCCCCCCCGCCTCCCCGGATGGCTATTTATAGACCGAAAAGCCGGACATGTCTGGGGAAATCCGGACGTATGGTAGCCCTAATACAGAAGCCCCTGGAACCCTATAAATTTGGGTCCCAAATCCATGAACTATTGGAACTCATTTATAAAACTTTTCTTAGCATTACATGAATATATTGTTTCATACTAGAGACTTAGAATTTATAATCCCTATTCCATGATGAGATATATTGTAGCTCAAAGATATCTTAATTAAAACTATCTTTATGTAGATTTTTTCCTCAGAAAGCATTTTATAAAAAAAAAATCATTGATTTTTATCCACCCTGGTCATAAGAACAGCCATACTGGGTCAGACCAAAGATCCATCTAGTCCAGTATCCTGTATTCTGACAATGGCAAATCCCAGATGCTTCAGAGGGAATGAATAAAACAGGTAATCATCAAGTGATCTATCCCCTGTCACCCATTCCTAACTTCTGGCAAATAGAGGCTACAGACACCATCCCTGCCCATCTTGACCAACAGCCATTGATGGACCTATCCTCCAGGAACGTATCCAGTTCTTTTTTGAACCTGTTATAGTCTTGCACGTCATATCTTCTGGCAAAAAGTTCCACAGGTTGACTGTGCGTTGTGTGAGGAAATACTTGCTTCTCTTTTTGTTTTAAACCTGCTACCTATTAATTTCATTTGGTGACCCTTAGTTCTTGCGTGATGAGAAGGAGTAAATAACACTTCTTTATTTACTTTCTACACACAAGTCATGATTTTATATACCCCTATTACCCCATAGTCATTTCTTGAGTGGTAACAACTAATTTAGACCACATCATTTTATATGTATAGTTGGGATTGTTTTTCAATATGCATTACTTTGCATTTATCAACATTGAATTTCAACTGCCATTTTGTTGCCCAGTCACCCAGTTTTGTGAGATTCCTTTGCAACTCTTCGCAATCTGCTTTGGACTTAAGTATTTTGAGTAGTTTTGTATCATCTGCAAATTTTGCCACTGCATTGTTTGCTCCTTTTTTTGTTTGTTTGTTTTTTGTTGCTTATTTATGAATATGTTGAAGTACCTGTCCCAATACAGACCCCCGGGGGACACCACAATTTACCTCTCTCCATTCTGAAAACTGACCATTTATTTCTACCCTTTGTTTCCTATCTTTTAACCAGTTATTGATCAATGAGAAGATCTTCCCTCTTATTCCATGAGAGCTTACTTTGCTTTAAGAGCCTTTGGTGAGGGATCTTGCCAAAGGCTTTCTGAAAATCTAAGTACACTATATCCACTGGATTACCCTTGTCCACATGCTTGTTGACCCCCTCAAAGAATTCTAGTAGATTGATTGATTGATTGAGGCATGATTTCCCTTTACAAAAATCATGTTGAGTCTTCCCAAACAAATCATGTTCATCTGTGTCTAATAATTCTGTTCTTTACTATAGTTTCAACCAGTTTGCCCAGTACTGAAGTCAGGCTTACTGGCCTGTAATCGCTGGGATTACTTCTGGAGCCTTTCTTAAAAATTGCTGTCACCTTAGTCTTAGTGGGAATATAACTTTAAAACCTGCCTGTGACAGACAAATAGTTTTAACAAATGAAAAGAAAGGAACACATGCTTAAAAATAAGCAACCTCGTAAATTGCAGTGGTCACTGATGTATTCATTTTTTTTCCTACAGTGCACTATTACATTGTTTTATTCCCTCTTTGAATGCCCAGAAACAAGCATCTGGCAATGTTTTCCTGTTTCTAATCTTTGCCACTCACCTCTGTCTAATTAATTTTTTCCTCACTCTTTTAGTTCTGCTTATAAGACAAGCACCAATGGAGGCTGGTGATGGCATTACATACACAACTCTTTTAACACGAGAAGAGCAGGTGGAAGTGCTGAACCGTCTGGACTTTGTGCTGAAAAACATTATAGAGCTACGAAAAGAAGTGGAGGAGCTGAAGAACAGCCTGCAGAGTTTAGCTGGGGAGATCATTGGAGAAGTCAAGTACGTACAAAACCACCCTCCTTTTGTCAATTATAAACAATTAGAAAACCATCTCTCTATATGCCTTGAAAGAGCTCACAGATCAGCAGGTTTTAGGTGAAAACAATTTTGTCCTCTCTGCCTTCTCTAACGAAGATATCAACCTAAGTATCTTGTATAAATGGGAATCAGGACAAGTCTCTCATGCACAGTGCATATTCACCCTTCATTACAATAATGCTCTAAAAATGGGCAAGGTTGTAAGCTACTGTTTTCTAAAATTTGTCCCATCTTCCCCCACCTAACTCCCCCAAACAGAGATCCAATGCCAGCCAAGGAAATTTGAAATCCAATGTATGCTCAATATTCTACAGTCTGGATAATCTGAGCATGCACAGGCATGTGTTTACAATCTCATTTTGTGTAAATTCCACTAAAAAGTACGATTATTTAAACTGGAAAGGAAAAGAACTGGAAGGAATTGGCTTTAAGTTGTCAATTGTGACAGGAATAGTGAAAACTAATCATTCAATCCTTTTCGATTTGTTTGTAACACAAGCACAAGGAGATATTCAGTGAAATTAAAAGCCTAGTAAATCTAGAACCAATAAATGGAAATATTTCTCTTATACAGTTTGCTTGTTCACTAGAGGTGAAATTCTGGCCCTACTCAAGTCAAAACTCCCTTTGACTTCACTGGGGTCAGTATTTCACCCTAGCTGTACACTTACTCAAAGGTCAGTGGAACAGTTACTCTGGACTCTTAGGCCTGTAACTTTGACAATTAATACTTATAGTTGTACAAAACAGTGACAGTATGAGAAGTCATATCTATGCTTCAGGATGTGTGATCATCTCCCTATTTCAGGAATTATGTTTTCTTGTCATGTACAACACTGTACATAAGACTAGGTGCATTGTGGGTGTTTTCCTTCCTCTAAGCATTGGGTGCTCTCAGCTGTCTTGGACAGATGCTGAACCAGACGGACTTGTGGTCTGTACATTTCTGGCTCTTTTCTTGTCTCTGTAGCAATGTTTGTCCCATTCATATCTACTGTAGATTACGTAGTGAATGGAATATCCTGTAAAACATGACCTCTTTGGGGGCAGGGGCTGTCTTTTTGTTTTGTGTTCATAGAACATGTAGCTTAGTGAGATCCTTGTCTCTGACTAGGGCCTTTAGGCACTATGATAATATGAATGATAAATAATGTTCCTTCATCTTTCTTCACTGGAAGTATGATTATATACACTTTATATCTGCATGCGAGTTTGTTTGATCTCATTTACAGTGTAGCCCACAGTATTTTAAACTTGGCAATTTGTGACTTCACCCACATGAAGCAGGAACAAGTAGCCATTTTAATTATTGCTCCTTTGATATGGAGTGGATGTAATAGATTGGGGGATTAGAAACAAAGAAATTGACATGGTCTGAAATAGACACTTCTCTCATCATCACTGTTTTTCTGTCTGTCTTTCAGGTCCCACCTGGAAGAAACCCAGAAGGTAACTCGGCGGAGGCGATACCCATTTCCTAGAGAGAGGAGTGATTCCACAGGGTCCAGCTCTATTTATTTCACAGCCAGCTCAAGAGGGGCCAATACAGATGATGGTGAAAGTGAGGGAGGGTAAGCAGAACATCAGTTAAGAACTGTTCTTGGTCTCTGAAACTTAGTAGTCACTTACTTCATCATATTCTATATCATAGATGGGATGTTTCAATAGATGCATTTTTTTTTCCTTCTTGCATGAAACCTAGCTGTTGATTTTCTTTAAAAAGCTAGAAGTTTCAGATACTACACCTGCCCCTGAGTCCTCCTACCAAGCATTGTAATTTTGCTACCATGTTTTATAATTTAAAAAAAAATAATTATCCCTTCCAGTTCCTGTTTGATCAACAGTCAGGGTGAGGTGTGACAGTTTATATGCCATTGCAGGCAAACTGGCAAGGAAATTATGACAGGGCTGGAGGGAAATAAGAAATACTCCAGTTGGCTCTAGTTATAATTGTGGAGTATGGTGTTCTTTGAATTGTAATTCAAGAGAGGTGCTCTAGTTAGGGACAGGCAACTTTCACTGAGAGTTTGAGCAGCAGGGCTCCATTTAACGCAAACCTATGAAATCTACTGTAGTGAGGTACAGCTGGGAGCAAGAACCCACTGTTGAGGGTGAAGCTGAGCTCACTGACTAAAGGGTGATTGGAATAAGCCTTTGGCTGGGTTGGAAGGAGATGGGTACTATAATTCTAAACGTGACATTCTGGGAGAGATTATGTAAATCTCGTTAACATTAACAAATCATTTGGGGTCAGAGTGGCCAAGAGCAACAGCAAATGTCAGACCATAAACTAAAATTACTTTTGAAGTAATGTTTTCTAAAACATTCTGAAATTAAAAGGAAGTTAAACAGAATACAACACCTCTAATTCTAAGGGTATGTCTACACTACGAAATGGTTGATTTAATAGAAGTCGATTTTTTTTAGAAATTGATTAGATACAGTCGATTGTGTCCCCACTAAGCGCATTAAGTTGGCGGTGTGCATCCACAGTACCGAGGCTAGCGTAGACTTTCAGAGTGTTGCACTGGGTAGCTATCCCGCAGTCTCCGCCACCCATTGGAATTCTGGGTTGAGCTCAGGCCTCCCTCCCTCCGTGAAAGCAACAGCAAAAAATTGTTTCTCGCCTTTTTCCCTGGGTGACCTGTGCAGACGACATACCACGGCAAGCATGGAGCCTGCTCAGCTCACTGTCACGGTATGTCTCCTGGGTCCTGCTGGCAGACACGGTACTGCAGTGCTACACAGCAGCATCCCCTTGGCTTGCCTTGCGGACGGCAGACGGTGTAATATGACTGCTAGCCATCGTCCCGTGGGTGCTCCTGGCTGACCACAGTTAGGTTGGTCGGGGGCACCTGGGCAGACATGGGTGCTTCTGGCTGGCCTCAGTGAGGTCAGTCGGGGGCGCCTGGACAAAAATGGGAATGACTCCAGGTCATTCTCTTCTTTAAGTTTTGTCTAATGGAAATTCAGTCCTGCCTGGAATATCATGCCAGCTGGAGGCTTTTGCCTCAGGCTGCTTTCCCAGTTGGCAGCACCGCACGGTGGCGCCTACCCCTTGCTCCCATTGCTCATGAAGCCTGGACAGTGGTAAGGAGCAGTTCAGCTATAGGCTGAGCAAGTGCATAATGGTGGTAGAATGTGCCTTTGACATTTAAAAACTCGCTGGCGCAGTTTACTGACTGGGTTAGACCTCAGCGAAACCAATATTCCCATCGTTATTACTGCTTGCTGTGTGCTCCACAGTATCTGTGAGAGTAAAGGAGAGACGTTTATGGCAGGGTGGGAGGCTGAGGTAAATTGCCTGGCCGCTGATTACGCGCAGCCAGACACCAGGGCGGTTAGAAGAGCACAGCAGGGCACACTCTGCATCAGAGAAGCTTTGAAAACCAGTTTAATGACTGGCCAGGCTTCAGTGTGAAAGTTCTGTTTTTCTCCTTGATGAAAACCCGCCCCCTTGGTTCACTCTACTTCGCTGTAAGCCAACCTCCCTTCCCTCCCCCTTTTGATCTCCGCTTGCAGAGGCAATAAAGTCATTGTTTCAAATTCATGTATTCTTTATTAATTCGTCACACAAATGGGGGGATAACTGCCAAGGTAGTCTGGGAGGAGTGGGGGAGGAGGGAAGCACAGGGGTGGGGTAGTTATAGGGGCACCCCCTAGAATGGCATGCAGCTCATCATAGAAGCGGCGTGTCTGGGGCTCTGACCCGGAGGGGCCGTTTGCCTCTCTGGTTCTTTGGTAGTCTTCACACGGCACTGCTGCGGGTCCCTGTTATAACCTCTGTCCTTCATGCCCTTGGAGATTTTTTCAAATATTCCGGCATTTCGTCTTTTGGAACGGAGTTTGGATAGCACAGATTCGTCTCCCCATACAGTGATCAGATGCAGTACCTCCCGTTCAGGCCATGCTGGAGCTCTTTTGCAATTCTGGGACTCCATGGTCACCTGTGCTGATCAACTTGCTATGCTGGCCAAACAGGAAATGAAATTCAAAAGTTTGCGGGGCTTTTCCTGTCTACCTGGTCAGTGCATCTGAGTTGAGAGCGCTGTCCAGAGCAGTCACAATGGAGCACTGTGGGATAGCTCCCAGAGGCAAATATCGTTGAATTATGTCCACGCTACCCCAAATTCAACCCAGCAGGGTCGATTTCAGGGCTAATCCCCTCATCTGGGAGGAGTACAGAATTTGATTTTAATAGCCCTTTAAGTTGACAAAAATGGCTTCATTGTATGGATGGGTGCAGGGTTAAATCAATTTAACGTGGCTAAATTCGACCTAAACTCGTAGTGTAGACCAGGGCTAAGACTATGTAAAACCTCATTTTGTTAGGGTCATGCTTATATGTTTGTCATTTTATTTAGATTCTTACCATATGTATCCTTGTACTATCTGAGTACCATAAGTCACCTGATGCTTTATAAGTAGGATGCCTACTGGGTGCGCATACCTCTGGTCAAGAGGAGGAAAGTCTTCTCTTTCCTGCCTTTTTATTTTTTTATTTTATTTTTTTTTCTTAAAGTCAATAGATTAAGAAGGGCATGAAGCAGTTCCTAAGCATAAAATTCTGTCAGTATTTTCTCATGGAAAGGCAAACGATATGTCTTTTAGACTGAGGGTTCCAAATTACCGTGTGTGTTTTCTCAGTGTCATTTGCAGGTCTAAATGAATCTTCAAATAATTATGCCAGTGCATATAACTAGCATGTTGCCTCTGCCTGCTGATAATGGGTGGGCCAACTTGTAAAGTGTGTGTGGCTGCATGGAGGAAGAAAACTGAAAGTTTCTATCTCTTCCTACAGTGTTTGTCTTCCTACGGTGTTTGTCTTAAGCTGATGGTAAAACTTTTCCAGGTTCTCCATATTTTGTGAGATCTTTCCTTAGAGGAGGAATTTGAGCTGATCTCATTGTCGTTTTTTAACCCCTTGCAAATGATATATGATAACCAATGTGCTTCAAAGTGACTAAAGAATAGTTTCACAATAATTCTGCTTTATGTAAGAAAAAAGGCAATTATTGACCTAACAGGATGATGTTTACAGCATCTTGGAATTTGGAATATGCTTTCTTGGGATTCCCATGCTTATTCTACAGAGGTGTAAGATTTGTTTGGGCTTTTTGGCTTTGGCAAAACAGAAAACATACATTCCTCCATGTCTCTTAGGAGTTATTAAAATAACAAAGCAAGAAAAGCTGTCTGAAGAGAACAGAGAATCATTTGTAGGACATGGAAATGACGGAGATGTTTCCAGCTGAAGATATATTGAGCATTTTACAGCTTGTCCTCTCAATCTTGTTTTGATGAAGATGGTATTCCTTTCAGATAAAACATGTAAGCTTCTAGTTGATTCAGAGAAACTTTTTTTGTTTTTACTTGTACAGGCTATTCAGGGTGATTAAAATCCAGTTATAAATACTTCCACAGGTTTGATCATCCTTCTAGTAAGGCCACTTTTAATTGTTCCAAATCTGTCTTTTGCGGAGAATAATCTCAGTGAACAATTGCTGTCTGTATACTGTTGTAACACCATTCTCACCATGGTGCTAATTACTGAACCATCTTTTTGATGGCTTTTGACTGTAGCCTCTTGATTAATAATTTTAAAACCTTCCCTCCCAAACTATCTTTTATGTGCTCACTCACCTTGATTGACACAGCACATGTAGTTATAACTGAATTGCTGTCTCCAAGTATTTGAAATGCCCTGTTTTTTCTTTAATACTGACAGCTAAGAGGTTTTACTGAACAGCTTGCATATGTTGTTTAATGGGTTTTGTAGAGTGATTTGTAACTTTTTGAAACACGTCACATATGTCTGTTTTTTCTGAAGTGAAAGGTTGTCAGTAAGCCCCAAATATTTGTGGCTAATTCCTGTTAGGTTCCAGGACATAGCCTACAACTAACTGTAAGGGAAATGTAATTGTTTGTTTTGTGTGAGAATAACATTATGGAATTTAAGGGGAGGAGTTAAAAAATTCCTTATTATACAAATAATACTTTAATATAATTAAAATAAATTATTGCACCAGTTATGCTCATCACTTCTTAAATTTTTCTTGGCGCTGGTCGATGACAAGAGACTAGTCAGTTTCATTTTAGTCTACTTCACTTTGAGAATTACACATTTTCCTGAAAACAAAGCCCTTGAAGACACTTATCTGCACTCACAGCTTGCATTGTTGGCAGAATACTGGTAGATCATGTCACTTAACCATCCGCTCTACCAGCACAGAGAAATGTTCAGACTTTCCCACTCTAGAGCGATCTGTACAGTCTGTAGTCCAACTTACAAAAGTGTGTTTAAAAGTTAAAGAATGCTTTTACTTAATTAAAAATGGAAATATTTACTCAGTTTGTTTTAACAAGTCTTCAAGTTTTATAAAACCTAAACTTTGGGCCACATTTGACCACCCAGCATTTTTCTGAAGCTGACCTAAACAAATTAATGTTTTTTAAGATTTCAGGCTAACAGAGTGTATATACTTAAAATTACAACTTTAAAACAAAAGTGTCAATATCATCCATTTATGAACGAGAATATGAAAAGGTGCCTGCTCCCCCTGAAACCATTGATTTAGAGTAATCGGGAGCAGGCGCAGGCCTATGGTAGTAATATTTCCACAGGAAGAAAACCAACATCCACCATCTTACCTACCAATCAGAGTATTTTCAAAAGGCTTTGTTTGACTGTCAGACATGTCGGGTATTCCTTTATATGCACGTTCTACTCCCCTTCCATTTTAATTTATAACCATATGGGTCCACGTTTGCCCTAAAATGTCAATGATTCTAGAACAAAGTTGAGTGTCATACCTATTTTTTGTTTGCCAGTTAGGAACTGAATTCAAGGCCCTGCAATATTTCTCTGCAATAGCTGGGAATACCTACAGCAGGATAGAGTATTCATTTCTCTTTCTTTATTTGTGTGAAGGATCTTCAACTATCACAGAAGAAAATCAACCCTAAATCTGGATCGTGAAATGCTAAAAGCTTTTCCGTTCATCTCATAAAATAGTAGAACAAGACAGATTACACAGCCACTTCATTCACCTGACAATAGTTTGAAAACATTAAAAACATTTGGCTAATGGGGGAGTAACTGATTCATGGAGGGTCAAAACTGAGATTCTGGTAAGAGGAAGATTTAGATTAAAGGAATTTGGTTAAACAACACTTTGTGTAACTGGTTCTGAAAAAGTCCTTGTGTTAATACATCTGTTATTACATACAGAACTTCTTTAAGTCTTCATTGTCACAAGTTACTATACTAGCATCTTTTAGAAGATGTAAAGGTTAATTCCAGAACCCAACAAGCGCAGTAGATAGTGGATTTTTTGAGATGTTGGTCTAGTGCTGTTAAAGAGGCATTAACTAATAAAGATAATTGCAATGGATTGAAAGGTGGAGCTCCTAGTATTCACAGGTTGCAGAAAAGAGATCCTCTGATAGAGGAAACAGCTTGATGTCATTGGGCTGCCTCAGCCAGCAGTATTCTGTTACCATGAGATAGGGCAGTACAGACTTTGTTACAGGGCTGTTGGGCTTACTCCTGACTGTCTTTCATGGTGGCTTTTAAATTACTAATAAGTATTCAGTTGAACCTTCTTGGTGATTGATCTAATAAGATTCTTGCAGCTGGGTAAAATCTTTGTAGAACATATCTAACAGA
This sequence comes from Trachemys scripta elegans, assembly GCF_013100865.1. Lineage (NCBI taxonomy): Eukaryota > Metazoa > Chordata > Testudines > Emydidae > Trachemys > Trachemys scripta. Next base: position 59,938,806 of record NC_048301.1, on the reverse strand, counting down.
GGAAGACTAGTGAAAGGATAAGTGTCAGGATAAGACTTTTTTAAACTTGAGAATCGCCATAGCAAGTTTAAAACCTTTTAACGTGGCTAACCTACTTTCTCAATTATCTCCAAGCTTTTTCCTCATTTGTATTAAAGTTCCATAGTGAAGGTTGCAACTAGCTTTCCATGATAAACTTATTTTGTCTCTCCTTTCTCCCCACTTCCTTTTTAAAATCCCAAATCTATAGTTTAGATGTGAGTCAGGGAATGACTTTAATGTGACACCTTAAAAATGGGTGTTCAGGAGAGTTCAGAAAGTTGAGACTTTTTGCCTTTTTAGAACAGGTAATAAATAAAATTTAGTTTCTTGGATCCCCTAGCTGAAAATTAGCACCCATTTGATTACAAATGTAAAGCTATTTGACTTTAATGTTGTTGTGAAATGTATGTTTTAGCCCGCTTGATATAAGATATCAAAGGGATGCTGAGAAATCTCAAGCCTTTTCTCCAATAGAGTTCAAAATGTCTCTTGATTATTAGAGAGTAAAGATGATTTTTTTCAGCCGAAAAGCTTGAGAGAGGCCCGCAAGTCTCAAAGACTTAGCCGTGATTCTTCTCTACAGCAGACCTTAAGAGAGCCACCAAGTGGGGAGAGGCCCCTCTGATCTCCAGTATTGCTAACACTTGTGATTTTATTGTGAGTCTTGTTGTTAGTAGGTGTTTTTCTTAATTCCCCAGCTTCTGAAATCATGTTATGATAATCACAGCTTTTGTTTAACCTCTCCACCTAAGTTTCTAGCCCTCATGGTTGCAGAGAGAAGTTTGAAAATGTGAAGCTCAAAGCAGATATATATATTTTAAATTAAATTTGACTGTTAAACTAGTCTCATGATTTTGGGGGGCATGACTCTTGGCATTGGCAATAGTGTGTCTTCACACTGCCAGCTGTCATCCAGTTCCCACTTGCTGTGTCCCTTCTGACATCTGTGGGAAGGGAGCACTGCTCCTGCAAGGCAGACTGTAGCAGATAGGCCAACGGGAGAGAAGTGGGGCTGGAAAGAGAGTAGGGAGTTTGTGTGGGAGGATAAGAAATTGGGGCATTCTCTATTCTCATTTGCACTCCCTCCCTGTGAACCAGTTATAAGGATTTGGAAGTCAGCTTCTGTGTTTCATTGCTTCTTTGCAATTCCTTAGTTTGTTTAAAATATATTTAAACAGTTCAGACCAGTAGCAGGTCAGTAATTTAAAACTTTGCAGACAGCTTTAAGAGTCACTGTGATGAATTAATGGATAAGCAATCCTGGCCTAATATAAAACAAGTTTGTTGTACTAAACTGAAGATTCCATGTTACTTATGCCTCCAGTATTAATCCTATATAGCTGTGTATGGTAGCCACTCTGGAACTGACTTGAAACTGTCTGCATTAGCACACATTGTCCTCAGATTCTTGGTATACATATATATATTTTGGCAGTTGCTTTCTTTTGCCTTTTGATGAAATCTTATAAAACTTCTGCTGCTGCTACTTATAATCCAAACAGGCATCAGTAGCGCCTCATGTTTCACTTCCAGATGACCCAAATTGTTCCATGCTATTAGCAGCAAGAAGTCTTGGATTGTGGTGTGGAAGTTAATTGTCTTGCATTGCTTTGGCACTGTGCGGGGCAGACAAGTCCACTGGGGCCTTTTTCTTTTTTTGCATGCTTATTAGCACCAAATAGCTTGTTATTAATGTAGGAAATATGCCAGCTAGGGACTTTCACATATTAATGCATTTAAGAACTGTCTGTCTTCTATCCTAAAACAGGATAAAAACACTTAAATCCCTTGGTCTTTTTGAATACTTTTGTTTTTATTGAATTACATTCAGCACCATTTCTTTTTTAAACTGGCAGCATCTCATACATGAGCCATCTCAATAGAGCGAGTCTATCTGGGTGAGAGGAAAATGTATACATCATGAGCCATCACTGAATGGTAATTATCTTTTTTATAAAAACAAGAACAAAAATTGACACAGCATTTTGAAATGATTTTTAGACCTTGTACTTTGATTGTGCTTCAGGATAAAAAGTCTTTTTCAACCTAGATACACAAATCATTGAGTACCTTTAAAATGCTGCCAGTCTGGAATGTGGCATGGCAGCTGTTTATCTGCCCACACCAATGCTGCACAGCAGTGTAGGACAGGGAATGAAGAATGGCATGCTAAATTGGAACTGCTGCATGAATTAAGGGAGACTGAGCAGTTACATTTTAACAGGATTTGACTAGCGAACCAAAGTTTGTATCCTTATTCTTATGAAAGTGCCACAAGTTGTTTAATAACAAGTGGTCAGTACCTTAGGTTTTACAACTTGTACTAGAGGTGTTGCCATATTTTGTCCAGCATGTCCTGCACCATGCTGATTCATAGCTTCACTATGGATTCAGAGGGAAGAATATCTACTGAATCTGCAACATAATGACTAGGTGTTTTGAGAGGCTTCTCATCCACATAATGACAAGACAACACTGCTTAGCCTGGGATTTGGTTTGATTACCTGGTAGTGTACAGTTCATGATGATCTAGAGAGAGTGATGGGGCTGGTGTGGTGTCTGCCCTCTGAGTTGACAGTATTCCTTGGCTCTCTACCACGGAGAGAGTGAGTTCAGGGATCCAACTGTACTCCTCATGACTCCTGGAAAAACAGTACTTTAGTAGTCAGGAGTACCTCTTCTCATCTGTATTTGGCACAGTTGCTATCCACGTTTCTCTTAGATGTGTACCTTGGCACATGCCTTCAATCTCTAGATTTGATAACTGTAACATTCCCTGTTTTGAGGCTGTCCTTGGAGAACACTTGGACACTTCAGCTGGTAAAAAATGTGATGATCTGATTGCTTGACATAGCTGACGGTAGGTAAAGCTACGTTTTAGTCATGGGTATTTTTAGTAAACGTCATGGACAGGTCACTGGCAGTAAACAAAAATTCACAGTCTGTGGCCTGTCCATGACTTTTACTATATACCCCTAACTAAAACTTGGGCAGGGGCCTGCGGATGCTCGGGGGAGAGGGAGAACAGGGGACAGGCAGTCCAAGGGCACCATAGGTGCTGGGGGAGGTGGTTCAGGACCCCCACTGGTGTTGGGGTGGGAGGGTGTTGGTGGGGCTGGTAGGGGCTTCCTATCCGGTTCCGCGTGTCCCTGCAGCTCCTAAGCTGGGAATTGCAGCCAATGGGAGCTGCGAGGGCAGGGCCTGTGGATGTGGGCAGTGCGCGGGAGTCCCCTGGCCCCTCCGCCTAGGAGCTGCAGGGCCATGCCAGTGGGAGCCACGGAGCCCCCCCATCCTGAGGTAAGTGCCTTCCCGTCCCCCGGGTCCCTCTGACCCTAATCCTGAGTCCCCTCCCACACACCCAAACTGCTGCTGCTGGCCCAGTGGCTGCCCATCTTGACCTCCATGACAGACTCGCAGCCTTAACCATAGGGAGCACGTTACGCTAGCGTCCCATAGGCTGCAATGGTTTCCTACTTGCTTCTGGTGCAATTCAAGCATTGAGCTTTTAAAGTTGCACATGGTTTGGGTCTTGGTTACATCTGGTTAATCTTCCTTTTCATTGCTTGAACAATTGCAGTCAGGGTCTGTAGTTAAATGTCATGGGGGCTCATGGCAGGCTGCTTGCAGCGGAGGGCCCTCTCCTTTGGAACTTGCTTCCCTCATTAGTCCAACGAAGCCTGAAATTAAAACCGAACATTCTTAAAAAATGAGGTCTAACTTAGTGCTTCCTCCTTCGTTCAGAGCTCCCATGTGAGTTAGAGAAGGCGCACGTTAGGCTACGCTTTTTTTTAAATCAGGCCACCTATTTAGGTGCCTGAACATAAATTTGTGAATTTAACTTTAGACAATCCCTTATGGAAAATCTTGGTCTGAGTTGTACCCTGTCTAGTCTGGACCACTTTATTGTTAATCATTGTCTGCTTTTACATAAGATATCATGTCTTTACATGGCTCAGCTGCTACTCCTTAATTTCTTTTTATACATGTGGAATGATTTTGATCACTCACCCACTGTTTTCACACTTTTTCTCCCCGTCAGCTCGAACAAGCTGTTTCGTATTTAGTGCTCAGACTGTCTTGATCAAAATACTAATCTTGCCAAGAAAGCTATCTGTGTTTGAAATTCTCTAGAACAGACCAAAAACCTCAAGCTGTATCTCCCACCCAGATGAGTCTGTTAAACTTCCTACTGAGGTATCTGATGTATAATCTGTAATTTCCCAAGTGATTGTCCTGCTGGTTCTGTTCTGTGTATGCTTTTGTAGGCTTTAAAGCTAAATGGTCTAAAAAGGCTCTCTCACGAGGCCAGCTGGATGCAGACTCCTGTCTTGACTTCCATGCTACCTTCCTTTTGAATTTATTTTCTTCACCCTTTTGTATTTCTGTACTACATGGGAATAGTTGAAAGATGCATAACTGCAGAGATTTAAAACTAGACTGCACAAAATTCTGGAGAATACAGCGTAGAAAAAACACTTCTGCACTAGAGAAGGTTGGGCCTAGGACATCTATTAGTCCAACTCCCATCTCTCTGATTTTTTTTTTTAAATATTTTCTCTTGGTTTGTAAACTGTTTGCCCTGCATCTTGTTTTGAGTACATGTGATGGCACTTAATTCTATATTTTAATTTTTACTGAAAGGTACACCACAGCCAATGCAGAGTCTGACTATGACCGGGAGTCAGAGAGAGAGAGTGAGGAAGGGGAAGATGAAGTGAGCTGTGAGACAGTGAAGACTGCACGGAGGGATTCACTGGACCTTGTCAATGAGGATGAAACTGTTTTGGTCTTTGACTCTACAATGGAGGAGGAATTTGGTCAGCTGCTGCAGCAGGCTGACCAGCTGCATAGTGGGAATAACCAGGAGAAGAGGGAAGGATTCCAGCTGCTGCTTAACAATAAACTGGTGGTAAAGTTCATTTTAATTTCCCAGCAAAATTGTGTGTTCGGCTAACAGGGAAAGATGAAATTGGGCTTTTAGTTATCATAGTGCGAGACCTAGTCCATGCTACAAATGTAATGGAGTCAATGGACCTGGTCATAACATGGCTTAGAAGTGTAGTGTAGACAGTACCTAACAAAACTAAAACCCTGACAGTCCAAGGACTTGACTTTCTTAAATGTACCCTCTTGCATCCTGTCTGTAGTACAAATCTAAACAGTGTTGTAATTGGGTCCCTTGACTCAGTGTTAGAGTTCAAGCACTATATAGTCAGTACAAGAAATTATATAGCTTTTTTTACATTGGTGCCTGTTTAATACAGCAACCAAATTGTTTTGCTTATCTTCAACATTAATATCAAAGATGATGTAGAGGCGAGAGATAACAAATTACTTATGCTTACTTGATTAAGTCAAGTTTCTTTGTAAGCCCCAAAAGGGATCATGACAGGAATTTATTTAATACTCCAGTGTATCCCTTTTCTTAAATGTTTCTCCTACTTCTTAATAGTCTGAGTACCAAAGTAAGCCAACTTAAATTGATATTGTCAGGTAGTTTAGGTTTAAAACTTAAACTATTTTTTTAAAGTACAACAAAACCTAGTATAAAGAATTTTTTTTTTATATTTCACTGAATGCATTGGTTTGTGTTTTTTTTGACTGAACATTGCCACTGCAGTATTGGCAATCCAGCCACAACAACCTCATTGCTGTTTTGTGCAAGCAAATGCCTAAAATGAACAGACAGCATAAATAAATAAACTGAACTTGTTAAAACTTGTGACTTTTCTCCTGCTTTTTGAGATGGAATCAGACAAGTGGATGTGTGGCTCCAAGGCTCATCCCCTCATCCGTACTAAAACGTCTGTGAAGTGGGGGGAAATCCATTTATGGTGATGTGATAAGTTAGACCTCTTCTGATCTTCTTTGAATTGTGGGTTTAGTTGCAAATTTGGAGCTTCATTTTACTCTTCTGCTGGAGTTCTTGTTGGTTTGGGCCCATTTAAGTTTTTTCAAAGGGTTTTTTTTACATATGTTTACTCTATGTAGCTAGAGAGAGAGATATAGATAGATAGATAAAACATACTGCCTGTTACGGCTGCCACTTGATAGTCCTCTTCCTTATATCTTTGTACCAGTGGAAGAAAGGGGCTCTCTAACACATGATCTGAAATACTTATGTTCTGTCTGCAGTATGGAGACCGGCAAGATTTCCTTTGGCGCCTGGCTCGAGCATACAGTGATCTGTATGAAATCACAGAGGATGCAGACGAAAAGAAATCATATGCTTCTGATGGTAAGGGAAAAGTGTGTGTTTGTGAGGCAGCTCAGTGTAGTGTTTTTATTGGATAAACATGTTTTTTAACTAGATCTTGTGTTACTAACACAAATTTTAAAAATACAATTTTCCTGTTTGTTTACTTGATCAGTTTCACTACTTCTTTCACTAGTTCAGATGCAGTTTGTTTTGGGTTTTAACATTATAAAGGACTTGAAATAAAACCAGGAGACTTTAATTAACACTTCTGCTCCTATCAGCTTTTGGAAATCACCTCCCCTTTTTAATTTAACCTAAGCTTTAAGGCTGAATGGCCTGAGTAGTCCCTTTCAGAAATGTAAAGCAGTAATTTAAGGCAATCATTTTCAGACTTTTTTAATGTATATAGTCCTTTCTGATGGCTTGCAAAGTTTCCACATTTTGGGAACACAAGCACATGGAGCAGAGAGAGGAGAGCGCTCCATTAAATAGTGTGTGTGTGTGTGTGTGTGTGTGTGTGTGTGTGTGCTAGCTCTCTGTGTGGTGGTAGGTGCTCAGTATGGCTTTAAGATATGCAGCTGGTAGTGAGTGGAAGAGCAACTGTCCATCTCAACAGACAATGGTGTAAGGACCAAAGCACCCTTGAGGCCTGTTGCTCTTTCTTTTTTGCTCTCTGCTTTTCTCTCTTTGTCAGCCACCTCTTTGACTCCCTGGTGCAGTGCAGCGTGTTGCTAGCTGCAGGCTCTCAGCTTACAGTGTTGGTGCTGAAAGTGTCCTTGAACCTGATCTTAGGTCAGCCCAGCAGCCTTGGAGCATCTGTGAGTTCTCCATAAAGGCGATCTTTTGGAATGTGTCTCAAGCTAAATATACTAGGTGACTAACAAATGTTTAACTTCTTTACACTTTCCTGTCACTGTAGAGACCCTAGCACTTTGGGAGGTAGGTATTCAGAGAAATTCGGTAACTTTCACTCTTGCTAAATCTGTGCTTTCTGTCTTCAGGGAAAGAAGTGGCAGAGGCAGCCCTACAGAAAGGGGATCAAAGTGCTGAGGGTCACCAGTGGTATGTAACTTTCCCCTGTATGGGAGAACAAGGGAGGTTAAAGTTCATATTAAGAGTTAGGCTTTATCACAGTCTACTCGGTAGACAAGTTTTGTTTCTTGCCTTAAATATACATTATTGAATCTATGCTTTTCCTAACAGACTTTATTTTAGTTTCTTTTCCTTGTTAGTAGACCTGAATAAGCAACAGACAATACTGGTTACAATTATCAAGATAGATTTTGTTTTTATTTGGTTCATGACAACTAATTAAGAACTTGGTTCTGAGGGGAGATGACCTGGAGGAGTTCTTGAACAGAAGATGGCAGTAGCTATGATAATGTGTGTTCTTTAGTTTCTGAGAAACTGATTGTATCAAGCTCTTATGAGCCTGCATCTCATAGCTTAATGAGCTTCATCAAGGATGGTAAAAGATCAGCTTATAGATGAGTCTTGCAGAAAGGGGCTTCTAGAAAGAAGAAATACAGAGTTCAGTGCACTCGGGTAGTTTTTAAGCATTTTAAATTTGGGGACTAAAACTGTGTTCTAAAAGGATTCACTTTGAGTTATTAAACTGATCTCTGGAAATCCTAATTATATCTTGTAACTGTGTGTGTTGTGAGAACATGAGGGTGAAATGGAGGAAAGTTTGTTCTAGCATTAAGAGTTTTTTTCTTAGTTCAGCTGAAGTTTTTCTTCTCAAACGACAAGAAAACAAGGAATTTGTAAATTGCTCTGCCAAAACAAATATTCTATTCTATTAATGGAGCAATCTTTCTTGCTGTATCTGATGTCTCCTCAGCATAATTTCTCTCCTGTGGCCAGTGAGACATGTTGTGGTTGGTGATCTCACACTCACTGGGTCATAGTCCCACAAGCAATTCTTTCAGTTAATAATGATGAATGATGTTCATGTAGGAACGATGATCAAGTAGTTAGTACATTAGTCTGACATTTGAGAGTCCTGGCTGAATTCCCTGCTTTGCCCAAGGTCACACAAGAAGTCTGTGGCAGGTCACTTCTGTCTCTCTGTGCCTTAGTTCCCCAACTGTAAAATGGGGATAATGGTACTCCCCTACCTTGGAGATGTTGTAAGGATAAGTACATTAAGGATTGTGAGATGCTCAGATACTGTGGTAACAGGGTCTGGATTGAAGTAGCTAGGAGAGACCTCGTGAAAGATCTTGGCTGAGAAATGAGCTGAACTTTATTGATGATCCTTTTGGTTTCTGTGTGCCCTGGGAAAATGACTACTTATATATCCTGTTGTTATGTGCTGGAAATTAATCTGGTAGGTGAGGGTTAGGAAGCCCATTTCACACAGCTGATTTACAGAAAATTGTAATTTCTTTTTCAAGAACTGGAACTGGTATGGCCTCTCTTATTTTCTTTCTCATCTGCTCTGTTTCTGTTGGCCCCTCTTTAATCCCCTACAGAGCAACCTCTTATGTCATTGAAAGCCAAACTAACAGCCAGCTGCACAAGCTATGGGGGAAGTAACTTGAGAGCTAGATGGTTAATGATGACCCGACATTCTTTCTTCCTTCCTTTTTTTATTTTACTGGGGTTAGTTGCTTTTCTTATTTTCTTTTATTATTGACATTACAAAAGCTTATACAGTGCCAAGTAAAGTAGAAACTCTATCTTAAGAAAGGTTAACCCCTTGGTTCTAGAGTTTGGAGAGAAAGCTTCTGTATTTTTGGGATGGAGGGAATAAGGGAGAGGTTTGACAACTGCAGTTGTCACTGAGGTATTGGGTAATTTATCTCTTATGTCTTCAGAACAAGATGTCCCTTGCAACATGAGACTTCCATAATTCTGAAATCTGTCATCTGGGCTTGAAATGTATGGATTGTTGGAGTTTGTGTTTGTGGTTGAAAGGAAAAGAATTTCTGGTTACTCTATATGGCAGGTTCCTCTTGGCCACATCCAAAGGAGGGCTAATATTGTGGCTGTCTCTCTGTAGTGGAGGGTAAGCATTCTGCTACCATTACAATTTTGCTTTAAATTGATGGCAGTGACTGACTATATGTAAACATTATCTAAATAGCTTACATTATATGTCACAACTATACTAATACAAAATAAAGGTTTTTGCCATCAAAAAACTGGAAATGCTAAATTAACATTGAACATGCAATCTTAAATTGGTGCATTAAGTATTTATTTTACAGTAGGCTTAAGTTGTCATCACATGCTATTTCCTCAAACAATACAACTTTTTCTTCAGCTTCCCATACATACATGTAACTAAGGTAACTTGATCACACTAGATTATTATTTTGAAGTCTAGTTAATTTCAAAACTATGTTAAGTCTTTTCGGGTACTTTACCTGGCCCTGAGTTGCCCTCTCAGTTTGTGATATTAGCTGAACTTTTTCCACTTTCTTTACTTAGCTGCTGTATGAAAGACCTATATACGTGAAAAACTGCTTATCTACAAGGGAAACAGTAAAACTGACTACATTGTTACACAATTTTTTCTGATCTTGACCTTGTTCATTTTTAGTTTTATCATGGCCATTGTTAGAGGTCTGCAAAATCCTTGGCTTTTTGTATTTGTGAGGTGTCTTAATCTAGATAACCTTTTATACAGGGTCTTCCAGAGAAACCAGTGGCATGCCAGAAGACAGTCTTTCGATCCTATGCTCTTCATTTGGTTCAGTTATTTTACATAACTGAATGGCTCTGAAATAACTCTAACCAGCATTAGTAGTAGTATTGGCATACAGCTTTCCACATAGGCAATGTTTTTATTTTCCTTCATGATTTAAACTAAAATTATCTGTAATAAATTCCTTTTGTTTTTTCATTGCTATTTTGGAACAAGTACTGTCGCTGGCTAGAAGTGAGGAGTTTATTTTCCCTACCATCCTCAGTGGCTTGAGTATTTAACAGGCTCTTGTAGAAACTTGTGTATGGAGCTGATGGTTGCTCATTCTGCTGCTATGATTAAACTAAAGCTGTTAATTGTGAGGGAGCCTAGTTTAGTACAAATGTTGGTTATAGAGAGAAGAGAAAATTCCTCTCTGTTTTTGGAGTGAACTGCTTGATAAACTGTTGGATTTCTGGCGTGACTGACCTCCTTACTGCTGGCAGGTGAGATTTTTGAAGGTGGAATGTTAAATGCATTAACATTCAGTGTTAGGAGCTCTGGATTGTCAAGGGCGTGGAAGTTAAAACTCTTTAGGGAATAATCTCTTCTTTTGCTTTCCGAAGATCCGCTTGGACCATTACTTCATAGGAGAAATGCCTTGTGGCCTGGAAATTGAATGTAAGGTTTGGAGAAAAAAAATGCTTTTCATATTCGTAATTAGATGCTTTTGGTCACTAACATGTTTGTCATGTTGGTGTGAGGCAAAAATTGGGGAAGAAACCAGAATGACTTGATCTCTGTAATGGAATCAGGTGTTTGGCTCTTTCTGCCGGTTTAACTACTGGAATGTTGGTGAACCACCAAGTTGCCTGTTAAAGTTTAAAACAGTTTTGGCACTGGAGCTTTGCATATTTGACAGTGATTCTGCTTCTGAGCGAAAGATTGATGGATTAGCCTAATGATTCAGAGTTTTATTGTGTGCAAAAGTAAGTAACTGATCCAAAGAAATGTCCGAGCAGTGTTGAATTCTGGAGATGGAACGAAATCTGATCAACCACGGATCATCTGCATGACACTTCTAGTACTATGGTTATATGCTGTCAAAAAAGGCTGATAGTGCAAGTCACTCCCTCCTCTCATCCTTTCTGAAAGACCTTGATAAGGCCCCTATAAATGCAGAATGTTCACGTCCTGATAGTTCTGTGGTAACATGTTGCTTAATCATTTGTCTCCAGTGCAGTATCCCCTTGTGCTGAAGCAGTCTTGACATGTGTGGTAGTCTGTGCTCACCTCTTCCAAGAACAGCATCATTGGAAAGGTGCACAGACTTAAATTCTGTCTCCGTAGACTTGCCCTTTTGCTGACTGGGAGCATGCACTTTTATGTCTTGCTTTTATTTCTTCAGAACAGCTGCAGAAAGGCAAGAGGGCAGCCGTAGAAAGGAAATAGCAGAACAGCATGTAGGAGGCATGGGATTCATGGGAAATGAATAATTACCTTTATTAGTAGAAAGACATAATTACACTTTCATGAATATATAACTGGAAATGTTCTCTTTCCAGCACCATCTGGGTCGTGGGACAGTTGCAAGCTGTTTTAGTCACAGCCTGTTTGTTTATGTTAATTAGTCCTCCTGAGGAAAAAGCTGCTTATTCACCACGAAAAAACGAGGAGTCCTTGTGGCACCATAGAGACTAACAAATTTATTTGGGCATAAGCTTTCGTGGGCTAAAACCCACTTCATCAGATGCATGGAGTGAAATACAGGAAGCAGAATATATATCATAGCACGGGGTAGGCAACCTTTCAGAAGCGGTGTGCTGAGTCTTCATTTATTTACTTTAATTTAAGGTTTCACGTGCCGGTAATGCATTTTAACATTTTTTAGAAGGTCTCTCTCTAAGTCTATGTATAGATATAGATATATAAACTATTGTTGTATGTAAAGTAAACAAGGATTTCAAAATATTTAAAAAGCTTCATTTAAAATTAAATTAAAATGCTGATCTTACGCCACCAGCCTGCTCAGCTCGCTGCCAGCCTGGCGTTCTGTTCACTTAGACTGGCAGCGGGCTGAGTAGGGCCTGACCTCTGAAGCCCCCCACGCCCCCAGAAGGGTGGGAGTGGGGGGCTTCAGAGGTCAGGGCAGAGGGCTGGGGGTGTGTGGAGGTGCAGGGCGGAAGGCTGGCAGTGTGGGGGGCTTCAGCGGTCAGGTGTGTGGGGGGTGCAGGGCAGAAGGCTGGGGATGTGGGGGGCTTCAGTGGTCAGAGCAGAGGGCTGGAGGGGTGGGGGGGTGCAGGGTAGAAGGCTGGAGGTGTGGGGGGCTTCAGCGGTCAGAGCAGAGGGCTGGAGGGGTGTGGAGGGGTGCAGGGCAGAAGGCTGGGGGTGTGGGGGGCTTCAGAGGTCAGGGCAGAAGGCTGAGGGTGGGGGAGGTTCAGGGCAGAAGGCTGGGGTGCTCGGCTCGTGGGGGTGCTCCCAGCCCTCTGCCCTTAGCGGCTCATGGCAGGGGGCTGGAAGGGATATGTCCTGTCCCACCCCCTGCCCCAAGGCCTGTCCTTACCTCTTCTCTACCTCCTTTACCCAGGGCTGGCTTTAGCAAAGGGCTGCAGCGCGCTGACTGGAGCTCCGGCCCGGGAGAGCAAGGGCCGGCGCAGGGAAGGAGAGGAGGAGGGGCAGGAAGCAGGCTGCACCATGACTGGGGGAAGAACCGGGGGAGGGGGAGAGCTTGGCTGCCACAGGACGGAGCTTCTGTCCCCTGCCCCAGCAGGGGAGAGCGGTGGGCTGGGGGGCTGAGTGCGGCTGGGGGTTGGAACCGCGGCAGGCAGCCGCGTGCCATTCAAAATCGGCTCGCATGCCGTAGGTTGCCGAACCCTGTCATAGCACATGAAAAGATGGGAGTTGCCTTACCAAGTGGGGTGTCAGTGCTAACGAGCCAATTCAGTTAAGGTAGAAGTGGCCTGTTCTCAACAGTTGACAAGAAGGGATGAATACCAAGGGAGGGGAAATTACTTTTGGAGTGCTAACGAGGCCAATGCAATCAGGTGGCCCATTTCCAACAATTGACAAAAATGTGCAAATATCAGCAAAGGGAAAATTACTTTTTGTAATTTGTAAAAATGTCCCCCCCCATCCCAACTTTTGATGTTTATATACTGGGGAACACAACATAATGACAAAGTATCATACATCCTAAGATCTTCCACTTACTCACAGCTTAATGTCTCTGCATTATCTAGGATGTAGTTGTGCTGCTTTCCCTCCCTTCGTTTGTTTCATTGTGTGCGGCTATCATACTACTGCACATGTCACCCCAGCCCTCTTTTCCTCTCCTAATTTTGGAATATGATGACGACCTGCCACAAGGTAGAGTTGTTCTTGTGTAGTGTGAAGTTGATAAGGGTGCACTATGGTAGTGGTCTTCTCTTTATAGAGACGTGCAGTCTGACTACAGTTGCAGACAAGACTGCTACTTTTCCCTGCTTTGGTCTCCGGCATTTACTGTGGTGTTGGGTGTAGTTTTAAAAAACAACTAAACCTTTGTAGAATAGAACAGTATCATAAGGACTAGCAGGAACTGACTGACTAACCACTGCTCTATAGCATGCCTTTGTTTAGATGGCTTGGATGGCTATGGCAACATGATCACAGATGGTTTCTCAAGAATGATTAGAGACAGGGAGTGTGTATGGGACCCTGTCTGGACTGGCCTTGGGGCCAGAACCAAGTAGGAAAGGGAACCCGCGCATTGATCCCTGGAGTCTTTACAACACAGGAATGCAAATGGCAATTGCTGCAGTTTACACTCAGATCTTGGCAAATCCCTAGCGACCTCTCCACGTGGAGGAGACAGAACTGTGATCTGATCCCAGTGCTGAATAGAATATTCATCCTTTGTACAGCAGAGCAACTTCCATGGCTGTAGTTTTTAGGCAGGCACTTTCATGGGCCTGTCTGATACATTTTGAAATTTGATTCCTAGTTCTACAGCTCTTACCAGTGTAGCCTGTGCCATAATACAAAAGCTCTGGAACCAATATGTACATGCTTCGTAGAAATTATGGAAAAGGAGAAAACAAGCATATGAGTGGGGAGCTTTTTTTTTTTTTTTTAAACAAAAAACACAACCTGGGGCATTGCATGTGGGACAGGCATGTGTATTAAGCTGCTGAGGCTCGAATAAACAAACTTCTCAAGAATTTAGAGAGAAACAAATGATTCCCTATCCATTCCAATGTGTCTGTTTGCTGTGCAGTTCTAAGCGCACAACACTAGCTTTAAGGATCAGGAAGAGAGGGAGCTGTGTGTTTGCTTTGGCTTCAGCCCTGGTGTTAAAGGAAATATTGGAAGTACAACTGGAATAGCAGGGGATTTCAGGGGTCCGTCTAGGGAGGATTTTGCAGGTGCAGTATTATCCGCCTTAATTGTCAAGGGGAGAAATAGTCAAATTGAACAAAATGGTATTTGCTGATTGCTGAGAGCGCTCATTGCAGATGAAGTAATAATTTTTTGTTGCCTGTCTTTGAAATTGATCATTCCATGTTGGTTATGAGAAGTGAAAATAGTCTTCTGGATTGAATGAGACTCTCTGAAACATGGTCTCCTTTCTTTAAAGGAAAATCAGTTACTTTGTTCAATGTAGCATCTTGAAAGTTCACAAGAAAACCACTTACACAAATGTATTTAAATACTTTTTAATTTCACTTGATGTGTCTGGACTTCTTGAGGTGGACACTTTTGTCTAACTGTAAAGTGAACAGCATTCTGGACACAGCCCAGAGCTGATGATCAGAAGCCAGTTCTAATTAGACAATCAGCAGGACCTTGCTGATTAACTCTTCAGAATACTGAATGAAACTCATGAATTTTGAGCTAAATCTAGACTTATGCTGAATGCTCCCTATTAATCATGTGGATTAAACAGAAAAGCGTTAGAACATAAGTCAGGACCCAAAGAAACAGTAGCCAGTAGGAGCAGGCACAGAAGCAGCTTCAGGAAAACATTGCAGTATGGGGAGGGGAGAAAAGCTCCTAGCCAGGATCATCCCTGCACCTTTTGGACCAAGAACCACGCACTCCTCTCTGGGGGACACTAGCATTCATGAAGTGCCCCTTACCCCTGAGCCATGTGGGTTTGGGGAGAAGGAGATTCCAGGGAGGAGCCAGCCCTAGGCCAAAGAAACTGAAGCTAGGAAGAACAGGCATGAAAGCAACCTCAACAAGAAAACAGTGGACACTGATGTGAGACTACTTTTTACAGTTTTGACTGGATATTATCTACCCTGTGATGATTAATTGTTTGCTCCAACCCCCTTGTTCCCCATCTATCACAGTCTCTGCACCTCAGCCTCACTCTGTCTATCTTTTGTACCCTCTTCTTCACGGTCTCTCAATTCTTCCTTTCTGTCTAGCTAATCTCCTTCTAGTAATACCCCTCCCCTAAAATTAAAAAAAAAAAAAACACACAAAAACTTAGACCAAACATGTCATTGCAGGCATCACATTGTTTGCTGTGCTTGTATGTTGTATTCCTTTGTTTTTATCTGTTTAGATTGTCATCTCTTTGGTCGGGGGGCTGTCTACTGTTTGTACAGTGTCTAGCACATTGTGACCACATTTTTGGCTGGTTCTTAGGCACTCACTACTCTAATAAACATGATAAATGTTGTGTTGGGTGAGGTGGGAGGGAAAGGCATTTGTCAGGAAAATAATGTTTTCAATTGCCTTAATTTCTTGCCCCTCAGTTATTCTTCTACTAACGATGCTCCAGAAGGTGGCAGGAATCTTCTGTTAAAACTGAAGGCCTGGAAATAGAGAGTGTATGAATATGATGTAATGCCTTAACTTGAATATTTCAGTATGCATCATTTCATTTGCATATCAGGCTTTAAAATGAAAAACATTTTATTTCTGCTGTCATCTAAGTTGCTTTGCTACAGTGACGGACACACCATAAGTAAGTAGACACTAACTTTAGTAGACATTTAAGTGCTTAATGAGACTAAAGCATAAATACAAACTGAGGCTAAACGCTTAGTTTTCTGAATTTAAAAGTAGTGTTTGCTGACAATCTGATGGGAGAGGTCTTCTGTCAAACTCCAACAATCTCTGAGAGGGAGAGTGAGGAGCCCAGGTACTAAGTTAAAATACCATGGTAACTCCATTAATGTTAGATACCCAACTGGAGTCCAGGCTGTTGGCTCTTTTGGGATGGGAGAGTGCGGGAGAGGCTTTCTCTGGAGATGAGGAGGGAGTTGTATCAGACCCACTTGTCCTGCTCACTGAAAGCTGGGATTGTAGTCACAGAAATTATCTCTAGGCCCTACCATTCATGCCATTGATGGTGGCTGTACACTGCTCCTGCTGATCCTCCCCTACAGCTGGAGCTGTGGCTCTGAAAGGCCCTTCATGCACAAAGGAGGTGTGAGGCATTCTACCCCACACAGTGTTTATGCTGTGAGACTTTCTGAGAGATACCAGAATGTAAATAGTAAAGGTGCCAGTCAGCAGTACTCAGGAATATGTAACATAGTCCTACAAAACCCAGGAACTAATATAAACTTGTTGTTCACTGGAAATGGCTTTTTTTATGCAGCATTTTACATCCCCTCAACACAGGTGTGATACTCTACCCAGAAACATTCAGATCACACAGACGACGAATGTTTGTGGGTAGAACATCTTGTCGGCAGTTTCTGTTAAGTCTCCCTGTTTCCCTGGAAGATCCAGGCATCCACTTATTAGTCCATGACAGGGTCCACTGAAATCGGGAGTCTCTGGAGGAAAATGGGAGACTGAATAGATATGAAGTTACTACCTAAAATATATTCTAGAGCATCTTTAGTTGAATCTAGGCTTGTAACTGACTATTGTGGAGGAGGGAAATAGTGTCTTTTACAACATAAGTTTTAACTTTTTTTTCTGTTGTGTTCTAGATCCCTCCTCTTCCCCCCCCCCCCTCCCCAATTCTAGTTAGAGACCTTAAGCCCACAGATCCAGGATTGGCTCAAAATTCACCCCATTTTGAAAACTTTTCAGTCTTAATACGGGTAAAACAAATTCCAACCAAAGTGTTCAAGATTTAACATATGCTAAATCTTGCATATGTTAAATCTTGAACACTTTGGTTGGAATTTGTTTTACCCGTATTAAGACAAAATGGAACTGCTGGAGAGCAAAGGAGGTGAAGAGGGCTGGTATGTTAGCGTGTCTCCTCTCGTGACCATGATTCAAATCCTGGTTTAAGGCACAAATGAAATTAATTTGGTTTCAGCCAAGTTAATACTCACACTTCCTTTGTGCCTGAAGGGCCTTTTCAGAGAGGGAGCTCCAGCTGTAAGGGAGGAGGAGCAGGAGCAGTGTACAGCCACTATCCATACACATCAAAAAAGCAATGCATGGCTTTGTACAATTTGCCATGATTGGCTGTCCAAAATAAGCACATGATGTAAGTATGAGGCCAACCATCTGGCTCAGACTTATGCCGTTCATTTTCTTGCTCCTTTTTCATTAGCACAGGATTAACTCACAAATTAGAAGCTAGTTTTTGGCAGGGTGGATTTGATTTAAATCAAATTGATTTAAATCACTAGTCAGAAAGACTTGATTTAATCATGGATTCTACATAAAAGTGCATTCTTGTTGGTTGTTATAACCTTAATCCATATTCTTCACAACTCAGAGATAGATGTAGGTTTCATTTTTAAACAGTGATTTATTTTGAAAACTTTTCAGATTAGTTTTACAGCTATATCAGAAAATGAATGATTGTTTCGTTATTTCATTTACCAAAGGTAA
Organism: Trachemys scripta elegans; assembly: GCF_013100865.1. Classification (NCBI taxonomy): domain Eukaryota; kingdom Metazoa; phylum Chordata; order Testudines; family Emydidae; genus Trachemys; species Trachemys scripta. The sequence continues at coordinate 59,921,155 of NC_048301.1, read as the reverse complement.
TTGAAGCAGATATTTATGAAGTCATTGGGAGGTGAACTACCTCCAGTTCAACAAGTTAATCATTAATTTAAATGTCTGTCTGGTGATGGTCTCCTCCTAATACAGCATGGCAAGAAAATCCTCCAAATATTAAACAACTTTAAGTATTCTGGATTTTTTTTCTTCAACAGCAAACATATAATATTTTAACAAAACAAGCATATGTCCCTCCCTTCTCACATTTATCTCCAGACTTCTTCTCCTTGTCCAGATCTATTCCGCCCCCAATAATCTTCTATTCGTTGAATTTATTGAAACTTTGCACTTTTAGAGAGAGGTAAGGGATTGACTCTGTGTACATAACTTTGCAGAGGGACAGTAGGGTTGAGGTCTGTTATTTTTTCTCACCTCTATATATAATTCATTCATGTATTTTTAAAACATTTTTGCTGTTAACAAGCATGTTATCTCTGGAGACACAAATCCACAGTTTGAGAACTGCAAAACTAAGCATCTCTGATGGTATCTTCTAGACTGAGCACTGAGTTCCACTGGGTAGATAGAAAGATTAACCTAAATAATCTATACAGAAGCCCCTGGAACCCCATAAGATTGGGTCCCTAATCCATGAACTATTGGAACTCATTTACAAAACTTTTCTTAAACATTTCATGAATATATTGTCTCATACTACAGAAACAGAATTTATAATCCCTATTCCATGATGATATATCTTTGAGCTATAATGTATCTTAATTAAAACTATCTTTAGATAGATGTTTTCCTCAAAAAGCTTTTTATAACAAAAAATCCAATTTAAATTGAAAAAATGTTTGATTTATTATTATTATTATTTTTTTTTTTAAAAACCACACACATTGATTTTTATCCACCCTGGTTTTTGGTTTCTGGTGTTTCACATTCACCTTGGTGGCATATCCAGAACTCATTTTTCAGCAGTAAGAGGCTCATACAGTTTCAACCCATCTTTAATTACTGGTAGTTTTACAGCTAGTAAGAAGTGCTGCTCTACTCATGAACTTTCTAAAGATGACCTGAGTGAGGGATGGTAGGGGTGGAGGAGAGACAGCATTTGTTTTCAACCACTAACAGAATTTACCTCTGCTCCTGGTATATCAGCTGTTTGTTTCACTAGGAGAGGCATACACTTGTAGGGAGTGCTTTATTTGTGCCAGGGCTGAGCCCAAGCACCTCTAGGCTTGCTCATTAATTAAAAAATTACTTGAGCTCCAGCACCTCTTCCATTACAGATTAAGCACTGGTTGTAGGGTGTTGTCAGTTCCTAAGCAACAGGAATACCCGTGTGTGCTATTGTGGGAGGGAGAAGAGGCTGCATTGTCTCCTTCAATGGGCTTTCAAATCTTGTGTGATTTTTACAACATTTATCAAGTAAACTAATACATATGAAACCCAAGCTCTAGGCCAGGGGTCGGCAACCTTTCGGAAGTGGTGTGCAGAGTCTTCATTTATTCACTCTAATTTAAGGTTTCACATGCCAGTAATACATTTTAATGTTTTTAAAAGGTCTCTTTCTAGAAGTCTATACATACAACAATAGCTTAGTTATATGTTAAAGTAAATAAGGTTTTTAAAATGTTTAAGAAGCTTAATTGAAAATTAAATTAAAATGCAGAGCCCCCCCAGACTGGTGGCCAGGACCTGGGCGGTGTGAGTGCCACTGAAAATCCGCTCGCATGCTGCCTTTGGCACGCGTGCCATAGGTTGCCTACCCCTGCTCTAGGCCACTTCTCAGTCATGCTTGTGTCCCCATCCTCCTATATGTCCCCATTCATGCTACCATACTGTAAAAAAGATGTAAGAGAACAAACTTGTCCCCTGAGGAAAATGACTCTGTGCGCCTGCTTGGTGGCAAACTATTATGGAGTGTGCACTTATTCTTCACATAGCGTTAATGGAAAAGAGAGCTGCATACGTTTTGTTCTACTGATGCAGTAAATGTTGGTTTGTTTTCCTTCACTGCCACCCTCAAATCCCAATGTCTCATGAAATTTGCTAGTGTCTTGATTCCAGTTACTCATCAGTTGCTCTCTGGGACAAGAGCCCTCACTATCTCTTGTGAAGAGGGAGGGAGCTAACCTTTCAGGAGGACAGTAAGAGTCTCCAGCACACCCTTATCCTGGTTGTCTCCTAACTTGAGCGTTCTGCCTGCTCACTTCTGGAGAGGGAGTGGACTGCAGTTGGCAGACAGGTATATGCAGAACACAGACTCTGAGGGGTTGCCATCACAAGGGGATATGGTTTGTGGTTAAGTGTCTACTTCAGGTATTGAAGGGGAAATCGGTGTGCTTAATCATATTTTTAAAAGTAATGTAAAGAATTCTATATAAACAAAAGAACAATGCTGGGTGTAAGTAAATGGGTGGATGTGAAATGGCTCAGAAAATAGGTCCTATAATAAATAGTAATTTTCTTTAGAACGATGAAGTCTGAGCAACTTTTTAGGTGTAGATCAAGAAGCCAAAGGAGGTGATTTGTATTTTACTCTTACTTTGTATGTGTATGAGAAACGAATCACCAAAACATGCATAGCAAATCTAAGTGATCAGATGACCTTGTAATCCTCATCCTCCCTTTCCTCATGCCCCCTGTTGTATGTAGTTCTTACTTGTTATGTTTGTTTACCATAGATGATAAACCCTTCAGGCAAGGAATGTCTGTCTATATATTCTGCTTTGTACACTCTAGGCATTTGAATAAATAATAGCAGTCGAGGGGCATATTGGGAGCCTCTGGACAGGGAGAAAATGTTGCCTCTGCATTTCTTCATTTCATGAACACATTTCTGATGGCAAATGCCCTTTTTTCAAAATTGAAATTTAACTTTGACCAGAAAAAAGCCTTCAGTGTTCCATCAGGAAAATCATAATAAAAATCCAGCTGCTCAACTAGAAGGATCTTAATCTCACTTTCTGCCTGCAAGCAGCCAGTCAGCCAGCAAGATGAAAAGTTTATTTTGATCCTCCCAAAATCAAACTTTTCTCAAAATCTTTTCATGTGAAAAATTTGGCATTTGTCTTCTCATCAATTTGGAATGAAAATGTTAAAAATTTGGCATTTTTAAATAGGAACGGATTTCCATTTGCCAGCCAGGTCTGTTCTAGACAAATGTAGCGAACGAACTATAAACTGCCATGCAGTGGCTATGTTCTTTGTGATTATTCTGTTCATTTCATGGAACAATGTACGAATCCTGGACTATGGGATCAGATAGTGTAGTAGCCAGGAGTAAAATATTAAATCCATTCCTCCACCACCAAATTTTTACTCATGTTAAGGTTGGCAGTTTTTTCTCACGTGTCCACAAGATTTAATGCGTACATGAATAAAATCAACTCCTCAGCACCACATAATGAGCAAAAACACTTTTTCATACCAAAATCAAGCATGTACTATCTACCACACAGGTGGATAGGGCAGATTCATAAGTAAGTAAATTGACTGGTATACCATTCCTTCCTCAATTGTCCTTTCTGGATTATGAAAAGAACCAATAATCTCTCCCAATTCCATTTCCGCTCCTATGATATGACTACATTGCAGACAGTGTGCCTGCATATGAAGCGCACTACTGAAACCTTAGGGTGTTTCCTGCCAGGTGAGGTTGGGAATCATTGTTTTGCTGTCCCTCAGCCACCGTGCCAAGACTGTTTCTTAGGGAGCCTGCTGTAAACATATGGGGACTGGAGTCTGATGTGATGTGTGAAATCAGAAGATTACCAATAAACTCCATAGCAAATTTTAAATAAAACTGCTAAACTGAAGCTATTTGAGTGATGGTAAAGTTCCAAATAACCATATTGTGGGCTGCAACCAACCCCCCTCCTCCTGAAATCCAGGTTACTTGGCAACTCCTGAAATTTCCCACTTCAGTTCATCAAAACTCTTCCTTTCCTCATGCTCAATAGAATTAGCTTTATGCTATGCCAACATAATAGGGAAAATGGAAGATTGAGGACACTGATAAGCAGAAGTGCTAGTTGAATATTAACCTGCAACAAAATGTTGCTCAGTGCAGTGTTTGTTTGCCTTACTCAAATATCCATACTGATGTGCTTACAACTGCTTTGTTCCTATCTTCTGAGTTGAGAGACTCTCCACAGTAAGCCTTTAATGTAGCCTAAGAATTGTTGTTCTTCCTCTTTTATGGGATTTTTTGGGAGGTTGTTGCTTTAATCTTTGTAGCTCTTGATCAAATGAAGCATTTCCCTGATTTCTATTTTATCCAGATGGGAGCCTTTTAGAAAGGAGTAGACTTTGCTTATACACAGCAAGCTTCCACTGCTCATTCCTGAGGAGGAGGTTCACTTTCAGGTCATCTTGAATTGCTGCTTTGAGTAATCTTGGTGGCTCCATCAGCATGAAGATGAAAAGCTTGCTTTTTTGGTACTGTAGACCTTGGTCTGCACCGAATGTTCAAGGGGGGGGGGAGGGGAAATAGTGTTGTCTTTATTCTTTAAAAATTAGAAAAAGCCCTTTTCATAAAGAACAATGAATCCCTTCATACATATACCGTAAAATATTTCTGTGAAAAGTTGTATGGGCTGGAAATAGAATGATATTGGTAGGCTTGGAAGGATTAGCTTTTTATTGTTATATGTCCCTAATTATTGCTCCCCACGCACACACACCCAATGACAAAATATTTGTCAACAATAATCAACTTACAGATAGGAAAAGCAAGAAAAATACTGCTTGAGAATTTACTAGTTTGAATTAATACTTACTTTGTATATTTTGATATGGGATGTTGACACCTCTTCCCCTCTCCCCCACCCAATTTCATGCAACTGTGAAAATATTAATAAGTATATTTATAATTGAGCTAAAATAAATATTATTCTGTTACTTTTTGATGTAAGCAAGAGATCTCCTCTGTTAAGAGCTTGATAAGTTTATGGAGGGGATGGGATGATGAGACTGCTTACAATGGTGTATGGCCCACTGGCAACTGCCAGTAGCAAAAAACCCCTGCCTGCTGGAGATGGGACACTAGATGGGGATGTTTGAGTTACCACAGAGAATTCTTTCCCAGCTATCTGGCTGATGGGTCCTGTCTATATGCTCAGGGTCAACTGATCTCCATATTTGAGGTCAGGAAGGAATTTCCCCCAGGTTGGATTGCCTTCCTCTGCAGCATGGGGCACGGGTCACTTGCAGGTTTAAACTAGTGTGAATGGTGGATTCTCTGTAACTTGAAGTCTTTAAATCATGATTTGAGGACTTCAGTAACTCAGCCGGAAGTTATAGGTCTATTATAGGAGTGGGTTGGTGAGGTTTTGTGGCCTGCAATGTGCAGGAGGCCCGACTAGATTATCATGATTGTCCCTTCTGACCTTAAAGTCTATAATGTGGACCACTTCACAAATCACTGGATGCAACTGTTGTCTAAGGACTTGTCTAAACACACAAATTGTACCACATTAGCTATACTAGTATAGTTAGAATAACCCCACACCACTCCCAGTGTGGATGCAGTTATACTGATTTACTTCTATACAGGAAAGGGAGTAATATATTTTGCTATATGTGTGCCTTAGGCCTGGCCTACACTTAACAGTTAGATTGACATAGCTACATCACTCATGGGTGTGAAAAATGCTGACCTAACCCCCAGATTAGTTGTGGCTAGGTAGATGGAAGAATTCTTTGTTGACCAAGCTTCTCCTGCTCGGAGAGGTGGATTATCTGCAGCAGTAGAAAAATTATTTCCGTTGCTGTAGGAAGTGTCTAAGCATAGCTATAGCTCCATAGCTGTTCTGCTTGTAGCACCCATAGTAAAGATGTGGCTTCATACTGATATAACTGTTCACTCTAGGGGTTGTGGTGTGTGTGTGTGTGTGATATCTAACAAATAGCTATAGCAGTACAGAGAGTGAATAGACTAGGCTTTGTCTCTGTCTAGATGTGGGGGTGGGGGGCATTTTTGGTGTTTTAAACATGTTGGTTAACACATTTTAATATAATTTCCTTAATTAGGGTCAGAACTTTTCATGCCTACGCCAGCACCTTTGGTACCCATCATGCTAGTTACAGTATTTAATCAGAGGGGACTAGTACCACCCACTGAATTGTCACCACCATTTTTTAAAACACATCTGGGTGTTCAGTTCCTGTCCAAGAACTGACCTGTTTGCTTCATTTGTGTGAACTGAAGGGACCACTGCCCAAGGTGGTATGACTGCAAGTCCTGTTATGATAGCATAATTGTGCTTGGTGAAATGAGATGGCATGGGAGAGCAGAGCCATACTTGTTTGCAGTAATGCTTCCTTTAGAGATATGAAAAACAGGTGTGTCTTGTGGTGGTGGTTATAGGGTGAAATGGACCTAGAGAATTGGCAAGGGTGGCAGGGTGTAAGTTTAAAAAAAAAAAAAATGAAGTATGTATAAAACTTACTCTTTTAATTGAAATAATGCCTACGCACGAAACTTGCTTCAGCTGCAAACAGCTATCCAGTTACTGTATTGACTCCTTATCAAAGTACCAGGTTGTGAAGTCATTGTTTCAATAACCCTCTTGCTTGTTGTTTTGCTGCAGTTGTGGCAGCGGTATTGAGCCATGATTTGATGGATGAGAAGCAGTCTTGCTTTTTTTAATCAGCAGACACCTAATTGTTCTGAGCAGAAATCCTGCCAGTGGAGATAAGGTGCATAATTGCTAGTATCTGAAATGTTTTCCTGGAGAAAATCTTCAAGTAAGCTGGGGACTGCTGGATGACCATACATACAGTCTAGTGAATTTTGAATTCTTTTTATATGGTCATCCGGGTCTATAAAAGATCCTGGATGCACTTCTGAGTCTCAAGGTTTCCAGACCTCTTATCTCTACATGCCCTTACCCCAGCATGTGTCCAGGGTCTGTTCTAATTTACGCTTTTTCTCATGAGCCTTTATAGGTTGAGGAAGGCTAAGAATAGCCAGAACACGCTTGTATACCAGTCAGACCTCCTTCATTGCAGGGCTGAGGAGCTGCAGAGCCCACTCTCTGCTATTGAGGGGAGCTTCCTTTTTGCAGGGGGTGCTCCATGTGGGCAGTTTCTTTTACCTTTCATGGCCCTTTTGTGCTGTGTTTTCTGGGGGGTAATGGACATGGTATCCTTGACTCATATATTGTGATTAGGTTCAATGTGGAACCTCACATACAAAAATAAAGCTTAGTTATGGTGTCTCTTGCATCAAGATCTCTGAAATGCATGTCTGTCTCCCTACAGACTTTGGCTGGTCCTATTTCCTCAACTGTTCAAGGCTATAAAAGATTTTGTAGAAAATGACAGCTCAGCTCATGGAGCAATGATGTGGATCTAAAACAATTTTCCCTTGTGGTGTAGCCATAGCCTCTTCTCTGCAGAGGGTGAGCACAGGAGCAAGTCTCTGATTTGCTTTACAAAAAGTCAAGCACTTGCACAGCCAAAGGGATAGCTGCTCCATCTTCCATTTCTCACCACGCACTTGGCTGATTCATTTTCCTGCCTTTGGCAATCCCCAGTGGTGCTGAAGACATGTGATCTTCCACAAAGTTGGCAGTGTTCCAGTACTATAATTCTTTCCTCCTTGTTTTACCTGGCCAGTGCAGCAACTTGTGAGAGAAAGAAAGTGAGCATTTTCTTTAACTGGAGCCAGACCTGCAAACTCACCACTAATTACTAGCTGTTCAAATTCTTCTTGTAACCAGCAGTACTGGGAACTCCCAGTGCAGTCTCCCAAGTGTGGTAGGATTTACAAGCGGTCATGCTGAGTAATAGAACACCTCTCTAGGGTTTCTTTCTTAAAGGTCCACTTGAGTTCAAATGAGGTTTATATGGCTGGTTGTTAATGTTATAAAACTGCATTTTGAATCACAATTTTCAGTCCCATTGTAATTATCCTAATTATGTCAGCTTCTTGTAACACTGATGTAGGCTTTATCCATCCCTATTGAGTTCCTGAACTTTCTGTTCCCTTGCCCTTTTACAATCTTCACTCTCAAACATTTGTGTTGCTGCCATTACTCTTCCATCCTAGGAAGAATGATTGTAGCCCTCCTTAAAATCTGAGGGATTCAAAGCATGCCCGTCTCAATTTCCTTCCCTAAAGCCAAAAGCCCTGCCTCCAGAGTACTCCTGAACCTCATCAGCCTGGGAAATGGCAGGGATCCAAAGATTGTTTTGGGAGGATTTATAATATTAAAAAAATTGCACTTCTAAATTACTGTACTGTATCCTGTGAGTTAGATGAGGAATATAATACTGCTCATTCTTCCATAGCTATATTGACTTGTGCAATGTTAATAGGAGTAAAAGTATTTGTTGATGACTCTTCAAAGTACACAGCAGTTCTTTTAGTTCAAGTAAATAAAAGGAAAGTTCTTTCCCGTTGTTGTAATGGTCACCTATCTGAGTTTCAGACTTCAAGCCTCACTTGGCAAAATAAAATGACCTACTCTGTTCCACTTTATTATCATTTTGATTAGAAACAGTTTTCCGATCCCCCATTTCCCATCCCCCATTTAGTTTTTTACATTTACTGTTGGCATTTGTTGAAAGGAACCACCAACACAGTGTCGCCTAGGGTTACCATATTTAAAAAATTAAAAAAAGGACACTCCACGGGGCCCTGGCCCCGCCCCTTTCCCACCCCCGGCCCCGTCCTAACTCCACCCCCTCCTCTGAGCACCCCGCATTCCCCCTGCTTCCTCCCAGCCATGCGAAAAGGGCTGCCCAAGCGCTACCGACTTCACGGTTTGCCGGGCAGCCCCCAGACCCTGCGTCCCCGGCCGGCGCTTCCCCAGCACAGCTGGAGCCCGGGAGGGGAAGCGCCTAGCCAGGGGTGCAGGGTCTGGAGGCTGCCTGGCAAACCGTGAAGCCAGTAGCGCTCGGGCTTCGGGGAGCCCCCATGCCTCCGGACCCTGCACCCCCGGCCAGGCACTTCCCCTCCCGGGCTCCGGCGACTGCTGTGCTCCCTGAACTCCTGGGCTCTGTAAGCGCCGAGCTGCCTGAGCGCTACCGGCCTTGGGCGGCCCCCATGCCTCTGGACCCTGCGCCCCTGGAGCCCGGGAGGGGAAGTGCCCGGCCGGCGGCTAAGGGTCCGGAGGCAAGGGGGCAGCCCGAAGCCGGTAGCGCTTGGGCAGCTTGGCTTTTAAATAGAGCCGAAGAGTCAGGGGAGGAGCACAGCAGCCGGAGCCCAGGAGGAGAAGTGCCCGGCCGGCAGTATTTTTCCCGGACATGTTTGGCTTTTTGGCATTTCCCCCCGGACGGGGGTTTGATTACCAAAAAGCCGACCATGTCCGGGAAAAACCGGACGTATGGTAACCCTAGTGTAGCAATGTCAAAGGCCTATCAGTTGAGGAAGATAAGGGGGTTGTTTGGTTGGCATGACCCCCTAAATGCTACTTTGGAGGTGCTGGGCTGTGGAGAACTGTATATTTTACATTTTGTCAGCCTACAAGGGCAAAAGTCCTGCTTAAATTGGAGTCTGCCAAAGTGCAGTGTTGGAAGTGAAGTCTTAAAGCAGCCATGTGACCTGAACTCTGGAACTTGAGTAGGGAGGGCAGACGTGTGTGTGTGTGTGTCTCTCTCTCCTGCCTATGGTATCAGTCACTCCTGATCCCCGGAGTTCATTTCCCAGCAAATGGAGAACCCATTATCCTGCTGAGACCCCTGTAGAAGCTTGTGGTTTGACCCAGGTCAACAGCTTAATGAACAGTTCTGGTTAATAATTAGTGCTGCAAGTGGCATACTGCAAAATTTCAGGAACTGCTTCGACAGCTGTCTGAAATGGGACTTTCTAATTCATGCTGTATTTCAGATATTACCTAATGTCTACAGGAAATGAAAATCCCCTTTTCTAACTCTTTATTTTTTTTAGTCTCTTATCACACTGAGTCAATCCTCTTATAGTTCAGTACAGCCTCTCAAAGTGCATCCCAAGGCACTTTGCAAAATGAATTAAAACGAACAGCTCATATATTGAAGAATAAGCCAAATTAAACAAATGAAAAGATGAAGCAGAAACCATATTGGCATTGCAAACTTGACTGAGGAGGGGAATTCCAGATCTAAAAGGCACAATGAAAAGACTCTGAAATAGCTTTACAGATAGTTAAGAATCACCAACAGGCTGACACCCCTGCAACTCAAGGCACAACTTGGAATAGGAGGTTCCAGTATAAAGCTAAGATGCGCAAGCTAGGTTTGGCCAATTGTCTTTAATACTGGGATCGTAATCAAGAGCCAGTTTAGCGATCTCTTAATACATAGTTATTAATTCTCTATTCTCTGTTAACTTTATTGACATAAGCAATATTCTAGCAACACAGTTTACAGATTTCTTAGGTCAGGTGAATCATAGAATTGTAGGACTGGAAGGGGCCTCGAGAGGTCATCTAGTCCAGTCCCTTGACATGTATTGAAAACACCTGGTATAGGTAATAATACTAGCAGCTGACTACAGCACAAGTTGAAATCTGTGTAGCTGTCTAGCAGAGTTCACACAGGGCTCTAATTGGACTGGGTTAGTGACCGGGGTGGGGTAGGTGGGTGTTTTGAGGCTGTCATCTTGTTCAAAATGTCATACTTCATTTTTTTAAAAATTAATTCTTAGCTTCTATGGTTGCTAATAAAACCTTTAAAATCTGACCTGGGTGTAGTCAGTGTAGCAATGTCTACCCAAGTGTTTCAGGTTCTCTGCAAAATCTCTGAGAAGGATGAGTTCCCCCACTCATCTCAGCAGAATGATCACTCAGATGCCCAATGGTGATTTAAATGTCAAACATTAACTATTTCACTATGTTCGTCAAAACATGTGTGAAGGAGAGGGACAGCCATACTATGAAGACCTGCACAGTCTGTTTCGCCCATGAGTGGGTGGCACTTGGAGGAGTACCACAATTTTTTTTTTCTTCATTATGATCCATGAAGTCGAAAGGCCAGAGGGGATCAATGGAACCCAGTGTGTCAAGATCCCAACAAGGGCAGTCAGGGCCAAGGGTCAGTGCAGGGGAAAAACAGAGGCTGGGAGCAGCAGTGGAGTTTGTAGTCTGGTCCAGGCCAGGGTCAATACTAAGAGGCAGAATCAGGAGGCAAAGTCCAAATCAAGCTGAGATCAAGCCAGAAGTTCAAGAGCGAGGAGCAGGAACAGTCATGATAGCTACAGAAGATTCACACTGTTGCCTGGACACTTCCTGGAATGCCTGTGGGTTTATATAGGGCAGGGAGCCAATCAGGCGCTATGGGCCTGCTGTATGTCAAACCCTTGAGGTGGAGTTTTCTATGATCTGTGTTCACAGCAGGTCATGGGAAGTGGAGTGCAAGTTGATTATAGCTGCCCCTGGGTAGCAGCCTGGAGATATCAGCTGCCTAGTAGCTCTACAGGCCTAGGCCTGGGCCTGGGCTCTAGAGGTATCCAGTTCCCTGACCTCCAAAACCTTTGTGGAGTATGGTCTGTTCTGGTGGTGGCTGTAGGGCCAAATGGCTTCCACTCGCTCTAGTAGTTGTTGCTCCTCCCTCTGCTGGAAGCTATCTGCAAGCTCAGGCAGACATGCCTGCATCAGTTACACTTTGTAGTCACATTTCAGAGCTTTTCTTCACAACCACTAGAGCTAGAATTTTTATTTAGTTTATTTTTTTAAGGGGGGGGGGGAAAGCTCAGATTCTGATGTCCTAGGCATGTGCCTCTTGTTCCTAAATTATAATCCAGCCCTGTTCATGGGTGTATCCATATGCTACTGAGTAGGAGCCAAACCCAAGGAGCCCAGCAGAATATGCACACTCATATTTCAAACATCTGTGAGTGGCATCTCCATTGGGTGGAGCATGGCGGAATGCTGTCACTGCTTTTCCAGTTTGGACTAGGAATCCATCCAATAAGGCATTACTCTACTGATGTCTGGAATTAGCAATGGAAATCAGAACTTCACTATTGGACCAGAATATGGAAACGTCTTAATTCTAACTTATACATTTATCATTCTGATGTTCAAAGTACAAAATTGGGTCATGCCTTACACTCAGGTTCTGTAAAACAGATACAGGATCATCTTGGGAACAATCCTGAATTCTGAATATGCAGTCCTTCTCTTCACTAATCCCTCTACTAGCACTGAAGGAGCTTGGCATGCTCTCCTAGTTGGGAATTGATGGCACTTCTACATCTACTGCTAGTAACATCAGTCAGATGTATGTTGCTGGCAGTGGCTGAAAGGAATTTGAAAAAGGAAGAAGCAGAAAAGAAGACAGAACTTACTTTGCCTCATAGTTGGCACCTTGAAAAGTTAGTTCAAGCATTTGGAAGGGCAGGAGCAATAGGGGAAGCAAAGCTTTGCGACCTAAATTCATCATGACTTTAAACAGATTCAAAAGATTTTTGTGACACAGCATTACAAAAAACTGCCAGGGTTAACAGCACCAAGGCTAGTTCAAGGAACTCGGACGGTAAGGTGAGAGGGCAGAGTATCTATCAGCATAGTTGAGCGAATAGAACTTTAGCTATTGAAAAATGGCTGCCAATGAAATTATAATCTTGTTTCCATCTTTTTTGTTAGTTTGTTTATAAGAGGAGTCTAAAATTACTAGCTTCTTTACGGGACAGTTTTGGGGCATAAACTAAATGGCTTCATGTTAGCTATTAACTATGCTAGCCTGAGCTTGGATCATTGAAAATGCTTGCTATCTTTGTTTTCTAGGTGTGGAGGTGCTCTTGGCTAAGGGAGGTGGGCATACTTTTAAGAATATCTTTTTACTCAAAGTAGGATTTCATACCTCCCTTCAGCAAGCTCCATGTCTTCGCTTGTGCATGGATAGTCATCCACCTAATAACGTGTTAGTGTTGCTATTCACTCTTCAGTTACCCTAGTGCCAGTATTTTGACAGTGTTTAGTTGACAAGGGAAGAGGGAGCATGTTGTAAAATAAGTATGCTATTCTTCTTTCTTACATAGAGGAAATGTTGTCTGGTGGTTGAGAAGGGGATTCAAGTCAGGACTCCTGAAATCTAGTCACTGTTCTGCTGTTGAGTTGTTTGCACACCTTGGACAAGTCACTGATTCTCTCGTGCTTTTATTTCTCAATCTGGAAAACATGTATCATACTTCCCTTTTCCACAGAAAAGTTGTGAGGCTTAACTGATGTCTATAAAGCCCTTTAAGATCTTTGGAAGGAAGTTTAAACCATTATTGGGAATTGTGACAATATGTGACTTTTTGTTGTGGACTTGTTTCTATGTAGGTATGCTATTCTTTGTGGCCAGTTCTCAGAACATGAAAGTATTCAGAAGCGTATTCAAGCTGGGTATGTTTTTAAGGTGAGTAAAGAGCAGCTGCTTCATATATGCGAGTTATTCAGAGCTTGCTTCTAGGATGGGAATCAAGGAAGATTGGTTTGGAATTTTATGTGCTAAATTATAAGAATCCAATGGAGGGATTCAAAAGGTAGGTGGCCTGAATTGGAAGAAAACGACAACAGTCCAGTCTTAGAGTTGGCCTTTGTGAAATGAGTGAGTTGTTTAGTCCAGTTTTTACTCTGCAAAATCTCACCGCCACCACCACTTTGCGAAGAAGTTAAGGATTGAATGGGCACGGAAAAAGAAATATCCTTTCACCCTTGGTAGCAGCCCCTCTACTTCCAGGCTAGGAGATGCTGGCAGAATAATGAGCGGGAGGCCTGCACTGTTGATGCCCATGCTGGTAGACAAATACATAACTTCAGTTTTTGAGGGCTATGAAAACCAACATTTTTTGAGTTTACTATATTTGCTTAAAATGGAACTTTTCCAGCCATGATTTTTATTCAGCAGTGGCACTTGCGTCACTGATTTCCCTACCCCCGCCCCCTAAATCTGTTTATGGACTACAATGATTTTATCATAAGTTAATTCTGTCTCTTGTCTCTGATTTTCTTTAGGAACATGTTGATAAAGCAATTGCCCTGAAACCAGATGACCCCAAGTCTTACTATCTTCTGGGCAGGTGGTGTTACCAGGTAAATAGCTTTCTTCAGCCTGTACTCCTGATTTCTTGGATGTTCTAAATCTTATTACCTTTTTCTTCTCTGGAAGATGATCTTCCATTTACATGAAAATGATGGGGAATTCAATCCAACAGCCATAAGTCTTAGGGGAATTTTATTCAGTTGTTGAATTTGCGTATTGCATTAGAAAACCCTAATACACCCTCACAGAAATGGCCTAGTTTCCTAAGCTCCCTGTTCGTACATATAGATTGAAAATTATCCTTATGGGAGGTCCAGGGCTTCCTATAGTCAGTCCTGGAACAGTGCTAAAAAACACTAACTCAAGTGTGATATACTTGAAGTTCAGTAATCTTTCATACCGTAAGGACTACAAATGAATGTTCTCATATGATTGGCATCCCGGCTTGCAAATGAGATAATGCATTAATGTTTAAGGCCTGCCAGGGCACAACATACCTAAGCATAGAATTTGTCATTCAGATTCCTATCTGAGTTAGTCTTCCACTTGAATACCTGTGATTTAAGCAATCTTCCTCTCTAACTGCTAGCGCTATAAATCAATGCCTTCTACTATCTTACCACTTGGAATCCAAGCTTTTAATTGTTAAATCATTTTTTCAAAGCAGTTTCAAGCAGCTCATGAGAGCTGAGTTACCACAATCATGTGGGAGGGAATGTTGAGTGCAAATGCTTTCAAGACCAGTAGATATACCTGAGAGAATTCTGTGTGCCCCCCACCCCTCCAAAAAAAAATTCTGCGCACAATAATTTAAATTTTTTTGCAAATGTTATTTGTCAATAAATAAACATGGACGCTCCAGCATGGCAGTGGGGAGCACAGGCCACTGGCTGCACAGAGGTGGGAGATTACCTTGCAACCTCCCCAGACACAGACTGTGCAGTGAGGCTGCACCTGAGCCTGATGCAGCGCAAAGTCCATGTCCCTGCCCCAAAGGTCCATGTCCCGGAGTGTGGGAGGAGGGCTGCAAGATGATCTCCCGCCTCCTGTGTTCCCCATTGCCATGCTGGAGCCTCCACATTTATTTATTGACAAAATTTGCAGAATTTTAAAATATTGTGCACAGAATTTTTATTTTTTTTGGTGCAGAATTCCCCTCAGGAGTAGCAGATGAAGCAATTCACCAGGATTAGCAACCCTGCGCCAGGCACACCAGGTGTGGAGGGGCTCTGTGTGGGGCAATCTGGGTGCAGGCGGCTCAGTGAGAAAGTACGGGTTGGGAGTGGGGAGAGATCTGGATGCACAGGGCTGGTTGGGGGGGTTCAAGGTGCAGTGGCAATGGAACTCTGCAGGGGGTTCCAGGTAAAGGTGATTGTGGCTCAGTGGAGGGGGGGAGCCTGGGGGAGGAGGGTTTGGTGAGGTGGGGGTCCAGGTGCAGCTGGTTGGGGCTCAGCGGGGGGTGGGGAGTGGTCCAGGAGCATGGGGGTTGGGGATGTGGGGGTTTGAGTGCAGGGGGCTTGACGGGGCGGGTCCGGATGCGGGGGGATAGGGCTTGGCAGGGGGTAGTCTGCAAGGGGTGGGAATCTGCATGCAGGGAGGGTTGGGAGATGGGAGAGCAGCTCCCTGCATATTGACCCCTCCCCCTGCTGCTGAGGAGCAATGGGGGCAGAAGCAGGGGGTGAGGGGTGTAGATTCAGTGAGGTTTCTGGGAGTGGGCCTGACCTAGCCTCGGCCGCTCCCAAGCAGGGAAAGTACACTCCTCATCCTCGTCCAGCCCAGCCAGGACTAGCAGCTGAGCCCGGCACAGGATAGGCGCCACCGGCTGGAGTGAGGCTGGGGAGGTCTGGGTTTGGGGGGTGCAGCTCAGTGGGGTCTCTGGGTGCTTGGGGGCTCCAGATGCAGGGGTGAGGCTTGGTGAGGTGGGGGTTCGGGTGCAGGGGGTAAGGCAGGGGGTTTCTGGTTGCTGAGGCTTGACGTGGGGATCTGGGTATGGGGGTGTACTTTACTTCCCCTTCTCTCCCCTCCACCCCCTCCAGCTGCCACTGCTGCAGTGATTTACACCTCTGCCAGCTGCTCCAGGCTCCTAAAATGACATGCCCGTGCTGCTGGGGAGGGGCGCGTGACCGCTTTTAGGGCTTCCCTTTGCTTCCCCATCAGTCATTTTTCTGAAGGGAAGCAAAGAAATCTGCATTAATATGAATTATGCACACGCAGTGGTGCAGAATTCCTCCAAGAGTAAGTAGACCTTTTCCATGCACTGGTCCAGGACTAATGATCAAAAGTCGAGGAGTAGGATCCATGATATTAGAATGCAATTGGCTAGATTTCTTTTTAAAATAGAGCTTGGGGAATGGTGGCTCAGTTTGGCAAGGCCAGTTGTTCCTGCTGTTACAGAGTACGTGCCCTTTGCATCAGTAAAGAGCTTTTAATGCTGGACCTCTTCTTTCTTACCATTAATGTTGAGTGAAAGCTACTGACTTTCTTGCCTCTAAGCTTTGGTGATAATGATTACATAATTCTGCTCCCCTCTTTTTCCTCTGTATCTCTGCCAGCTGGCAGATAAACGCTATCACTTTGCTAAAAGTAGTACTTTCACACTGAAAAAAATCAGAATTCTGGATAGTTTCCTGCCCCTGAATCAGCTCTTTAATCATTGCAGGGGCCCTGGGAAGTGGAAGAGAAAATAGTTCAAGAAAAGCACTGATTGCAGACTAGCTCATACTCTTTCTTTTTCCCATGCTTTACTCCAGTAGAAACAAACCACCTCCAATCTAAGCACACATAGATGTGAGCAAGGATATTCCAGGGCTGGCAAAGGCTCCTGCATACAGTACATCTATGCATGTGTTTCCTCTGCCTCTGCTAGGAAGTGTTGCAGGTATTAGAAGCGTATTGGTTGCTTTATAATTCTCAAGAGGGCAAAGCTTGGAGTGAGATACTATCATTCAGTTTTAGTATCTATAAAAAGAAATAAGAGTTTGTTGTGACCATCCAATCCTTCATTTATGAGTTGGAAGTACTTTGCTATTGCTAAAAGTGAAATCACATTGACAATTCTAGCTGAGATAATTGGCGTACTTACTGCAGATGGGCTGCTGAAGTGTGGCTAACCTAGTTTGATTTTTGATATCCAGAAGGAAATTCTGCCTGTACTGACATTCACACATATTACTACTCCTTGTTCTGTCCCCATCTGAAGGCTTGATCCCACTACCCGCTGTCTGCACTGTCAGGATTTCAAACGAGGCCCCTTTCTGTCTACTTATCTGAGCATCCTGTCTCATTGTCCTTCTTCCTGTCTAACACAGGTCCTGTGTCATTTAGCTCTAGTCTGTCTCGCTGCCTGTGCATTTAGGACAGAAGCTCTGGTTACAAAGATTTTGATCCTTTGGCACCAAGTTAATTACCTCTTCTGCTGGAGTTGCAAAAACATTTTCCCCCCTCCACAACATTCCCTTAATAGCCTTGATTTCTGCATATTGTGAGAGCCCTATAGTGGGGAAGATGTTCTGAGATGTTTTCTAAAATAGCAATTCCTTGTTCTATGGAATTATAGTAGAGAGTTGTACGGCTGCTGGAGGCTTATTTCAGGTGGATACGCGGGTTGGGAGCAGGACAATGAGATTTCAGGGAGTAAGTACTATAACTATACTGCTGCCTGCTTTTCAGAGGGTGTTTGGTGGAAAGACTTGAGCTTGCCTCTTGAGGTCTGTGTGTGTATGGTAAAGGCATACTCTGGTACAAGACTTAATCCCCCAATTTTTTTCTTTTTGGAGGGGGAGAACATAGGTCTGCTCTGGTGTGCAGGTGAGTCACCAGAAACAAATGTGGTTATAATAAGGTGATGATCAGATTTTAAACAGTCCAGAGAGCTTCCTAGCCATAGAAATCCAGTTGTGGGAACGCATTTTATTCTGAGCCATATTTGTATCACTGTTAATCGGCCCAAACTGTAAAATGGTAGTAGAGGCGGGGGGGAAGGAATGCAAGTTCTGCAGATGGATTGATTTGTGTACCTGGGCAGAGTCAGCTGATGTCAGCAAAAAGCTTTTGTATGTGACTTTGATGTTGCAGCAGATACTGTGGATATGAAAATGTCCCTGTATGCTTTGCATATGCTGTGTGAATTCCTAGGGATGCATGCTGGCTACTGACTTCCTTGCTGATAGTTTCATGTTACTGTTTCTGTGCAGATCGCTCATCTGGGATGGCTTGAAAGAAAGACTGCTTCTGCCTTGTATGAAGCACCTCCTACAGCCACTGTCCATGATGCACTGCAGAACCTTTTAAAGGTACTGAAATCTGGGGGGCAAGGAAACTGTTAAATTTATAGCTCTAATACTTAAATGTTGCTGGAGACGGTATGCTATGAATCAGTTAAACATACTCTCCTGATTTGGACTGTACTGGTATATAGTGCTTTTGAATACTCTAAAGAAGTATGTTGCAGAAATGCATGAACTGATTACTCTACAATTTATAGGTGGGGCTGGCACCACTGCCTATTAAGGTTGCCCAACACTTCCTATTACGCCTCCACCCCAATATAATGTTGTCCTCGGGAGCCAAAAAATCTTACCGCGTTATAGATGAAACTGCGTTATATCGAACTTGCATTGATCCGCCGGAGCGCGCAGCGCGCCCCCCCCCCCCCCCCGCCCCCGGCGCGCTGCTTTACCACATTATATCCGAATTTGGGTTATATCGGGTTGCGTTATATCGGGGTAGAGGTGTATAAGATCCTGTTTTTCAGTTGTTTATAACTCTCTGCTGGGCTGTAACTTTTCAGGCTGAAATTTTTCATGCTGGGTGTCTGCCTCGGGATGATTTTTTTTTTTAAATGTCATCCAAATAGGGTCCATTAATTTCTGAGAACAAGGCTAGGATAAAATGTATTTGCCCGTTTTAAAAAAAAAATCTGATTTGTGTTTGGCAAGCCCTCACACCCCCATGTTTTGGAACAGGGAATTGAAATTCGGCAAGGGGTGGCCTTTTGCCATCCCTTTAAAAATCTGTCCAAATTTATGTTCTAAACATTTTTTAAAAAATCACAATTTGCACAAGCTCAGACTTACTGAAGCTTCATAGCTAAAAACTTAAGATTCCCTCCACCAACCAGTCTGAGGTTGTTCCAGCTTGAGGCTGAGCAGGACTTCCTGTCATTGCAGATCTGGGCTGCTGCAGACTGGGTCAGTTCTGGGTCCGGCCACCAGAACTGAGCAAGGCAGACAGCCACTTTTGTGCTTTCATTGTCCTCTATTGTCCCCTTCCTCACTCCTCCGCTTAAGTGGCATGGAGGAGAAAGCTGCCTCATTTGAATGAAGAAGGGACAAGGGCTTGAGCTGGTGGATTGGGTGGTAAATAGTTTGGCATCATGAGCTTGGGGGCTGGCGGGGTAGAGGGAAGAAGTGAGTTTAGAAGTTGGGGTGGGGGAGATTGACACCCATGAGGGAGGAAACAGATCTGATGTGGAGTCAAAAAATTGAATTTTATCTTGTAATGCTTAAGCACAAGGGGGATGAAGTAGGCCTCCACAGGCCATCTTAATTCTGGCATTTCCTAACTTCTGAGTGTATGACTTTGCAACCTTATTGTTCTTTTTAATGTAGTTTTTTTTAGTGTGTAATATTAGAGTAGGACACAAACATTGCTCATTAAATCTCAGACACTTTGTGGAATTCCGAGGGGTGATCTGTTCCTAATTAAGTTAAATTGATATAAAATACTCTTGGGGAGATTGCACTAATTTAACTCCATCTGTTTCTAAACAGAAGTTAAATTGATGCACAAACTGTGTGTAAGTCAGCCCCATGTGTTAAAGGCAACATTTCTGTTTGAGTTGTAATAAAAAACTGTTCAAATTGGGTCCTTCTGATATCCTATTGAATCCTTCTCTCTCTTTCTCCTCCCCCCCCCCCACCCCCACCCCCCCGCCCGTAGGCTGAAGAGCTGAGCCCAGGATTTTCCAAAGCAGGAAGGGTGTACATTTCTAAGGTAACCGGTCATTTATTACACTAGAGCAGTTAATTTTGTTCTCTTCAGTCTATATGCTTGTATGGCAAGGTATGTGTGTAAAGCATCTGGAGGTCCATGGATGATAGATGCTGTAAAAATGCAAAGTGTTGTATATAAATATAGTCACGTATAAGTTAATATTGTGTGTGGTGGTTTTTTTGTTTTGTTTTTTACAAATGGGCAAGGAGATAGCAATTCATCTGGGGCAGGAGGATATGGAACTCTAAGCTGCTCTTTCTTTGTTGGTTATTTTGCCTTTATAGATCTTCCAAGGGGCACCCAGGTTATTTTACGCAGAATTTTTTCTGTTAAAAATTAACACTGTTAACTTCTGAGCCACATCTGTTCACTGATCCTCACATTTAAGCTGTGTGCAAGGAGAGAATCAGGGAAAGAGTGAAATACCCAGTTTGACCCTCTTTTGCCAGCATGGATGGTAGTGATTAAACAGACCATGAATGTGCTGGCCTGAAGCAGAGGATCTGCTGATTTTGTTGTTGTTTGTGTTGAGGGAAATAACTGTTTTTGAATCTTTTAAATGCTAAAACTGATGCTTAGTTCCTTTGGCCTCCTGTTGGAGTCTAGGAAATATTTAAAGCCCAAACAGCTTTAGTAACAGCAGCCAGAGTGGGCGTAGCAAAGTGTAGCTGTAGTCATTTTCTGTGAAATCACTGTATTCCCAATTCCCAAAGAATGTAAATTTTATCTGGGTAGCATGCAAGTTTAAGGTTCATTTCCCAGCCTGGAATGTATTAGCATTTGAAACTAGGTGAAGAGTTTATTTGACAAGAAAAGTCTATTTTATGAAACGTAGAAAGTGATCTCAAACCAGGAAGGGAGCTAATAGGTGCTTAGAGGCCGATGCACCTACCACAGTTCTGCCTTTGACATACCATGTCTGGCTGTATGTGCCTGCGTAGGAATGGAAATCATTATGTATCCCATTAGATTGAATTTCCCACCTGCAAATGAGCATCACCTTCAGTTTCCAAATCCTTTTAGTATTTACTAAAATGAAAATTTTTGTAGGTATTTTTTCCCACTTGCTGCCACACCAAGCCTGTATCTGTGCATATTCAAAATCCTCATATTTTCTGCATGCCTCTTTTAAGAATAAAAACCACCACCACACTACTACTTCTATGCTTAATAGAAGGGGGCAGCAACTTTTGCACAGTCCCATAATTGGAAAATCTTATGCTTTACCTTAATTATTCAGTTAACATTTTAAGAGTTACAGGAAAAATTCTCATTTAGGGCTTTAATGTGGTTAAATTGTGACCTCCTGTCACAGATCCACAGGATCTGCGCTATGCCCCAGCTTTTAAATAGTCTCTTGGAGGAAACCCTCCAGTGTGCCAGACCTCAAGGAGTCCCACTTTTCCTTCAGGATAGGCCCTGCAACCTCACTGCTTCCTAGATTGAGCCTCTGGCTTCCAGAACTTCTGCTTCACATGGTGAGCTCTGTTCAGTGAATCCAACTGCGAGGGCATGTCTACACTACAAAATAGGTCGACTTACAGCCACCACAGTAATTACTGCACTTTTTGTGTCGACACTACCCCTCTTCTGTCGATGGTGCACGTCCTCACCAGGAGCACTTCCAGCGACTTAAAAGGGGAAGTATGGGGGCTGATACCTTGGGCTCTTGGCTCCCCGCAGAGCTCTCTGCCAGGAGCCTGGCTGCTGCTGGGACTCTCAGCTCCCCGTGGAGCTGCCACCCAGGCTTTGGGCAGGGAGCCCGGCAGCTGCCTGGGGGGAAAGTGGGAAGCGCTGGGAGCCCAACTTGGGCACCAGCTAATTAGCTCTGCAGGGAGCTGAGAGCCCCCACCCCGGTTGACAGCACAGCTGAGGGGCAGGGGGGGCAGGGGTGTTATACAGAAGGGAACCTACCAGCGTTCCTTGTCAATTTCACGGCCATGGAGCCATGAAATTAACAAGAATAACAGTCAACAGCTGATGTAAGTAATGGAGTGTCTACACAGACACTGTATGGCCCTAACTACACCGGCATAAACCATATGCCTTTTGTGGAGGTGGAGTTATGTCGATGTAGTAGGGTACTTATATTGGCTTATAATAGGCAGCAGGTTTAAAACAAATAAAAGGAAGTTCTTCTTCACACAGCGCACAGTCAACTTGTGGAACTCCTTACCTGAGGAGGTTGTGAAGGCTAGGACTATAACAGCGTTTAAAAGAGAACTGGATAAATTCATGGAGGTTAAGTCCATTAATGGCTATTAGCCAGGATGGGTAAGGAATGGTGTCCCTAACCTCTGTTTGTCAGAAGGTGGAGATGGATGGTAGGAGAGAGATCACTTGATCATTACCTGTTAGGTTCACTCCCTCTGGGGCACCTGGCATTGGCCCCTGTTGATAGACAGGATACTGGGTTAGATGGACCTTTTGTCTGACCCAGTATGGCTGTTCTTATGCTCTTATGGCTGGAGCAAGGCTGTAGTGTAGATGCTGACATAGGTCGACGTAAGCTGCCTTACCTCAACCTAACTTTGTAGTGTAGACCAGGCCCAAGATAGACACCTGGTAGAGACTTGTACAATCTTCAGGGATGAATGTGCCTCAGCAAGTATTTGCAGTGACATCCAAGCAGTGAACTGGAACCCAGCATTGGATGTCTTTTAAGCTAGCACAGAGAAAGATTAAAACATAGTCCATTCTAGTCAAGCCAGAGCAATTCACCAGCCAAGTTGCATTGAACTCCATTTTCAGGCTCTGTCTCTGACTTCCTTAGTCAGTCCCAGCCTCTCCCAGAAACCAGCTCTCTTTTCCCGCACCTGACACATCTGTCCTTTGTTCCCAAGCTGGGGTCTCTGCTCAGCTTCCCTGCTGAGGGGCAGGGAAATCCTCCTCCCTCGGGGTTGTTGGTGGTTAGGTGTCAGTGTTATGGTGATTGGGGTTTTCCATTGTTCTGTTGGATTGTCTACTGATATGGGTAGGCCTGGGCCAGTCCTTTTAATGACCCATGCAGTCTGCTCAAACCACACACAGACATTCCCCCCCATCCCCCATGTGTTGTAATCTTCCCTGAGAACAAACTTAATCCTTTTCCCCACCACTGGGTAGTAGTGCAAAGTATAGGAGGAAATTGTGGCACATATAGGAGTCATAAAAAATATTACAGAAAATTCCCACTTTGTCACACCTCTCCATAATGACTAGATTAACTGTTATCCTAATAAAACACACATGATGTTTCTGATAGAAGTGCTTGAGTTTAGAAGAGGGAATATTCCGAAGACACAACCTGTCAGAGAATGTGGTAGGGGTCCCAGTGTGCTTTGTCTCTTTCCCCAAATCCCACAATGTCTTTTTGAGTTGAATATCTGATCATAGGATTTCTAAATTAACTTGATATTTAATTACTTTGACTGAAGTAGAATTTTACTAAGGGGTCAAAATGCAGAAGAGGAAAAGAAACCTGCTGTGCATTGCTTTCTGAGACTCTGGACCAGGGATAGGCAACCTATGGCACGTGTGCCAAAGGCGGCACGTGAACTGATTTTCAGTGGCACTTACACTGCCCAGGTCCTGGCCACCGTTCCGGGGGACTCTGCATTTTCATTTAATTTAAATGAAGCTTCTTAAACATTTTAAAAATCTTATTTACGTTACATACAACAATGGTTTAGTTATATATTATTGACTTCTAGAAAGAGACCTAAAAATGTTAAAATGCATTACTGGCACGCGAAACCTTAAATTAGAGTGAATAAATGAAGACTCGGCACACCACTTCTGAAAGGTTGCCGACCCCTGCTCTGGACCTAATGCTGAGAATTGGAGCATTTTGGACAAGTATCAAACATGATACTTCCTGAATTCATAAATATGTAGCAGAATCTATCCATTGATAGTTTGTGTTCCTGAGTCCAAGCTTAAAAACAAAAACGTGTGGCCCTTAACTATTTTGAAATGTGAACTATAATTAAAGATGCCATTAAGTTTAAGAACCTGAAACAGTAGCTCTGAGAGGTGTGAACTGACCCATCAACCCCAATGGAGTGTCAGCTCTTGAAACTAATAACAAACATCAGCATTGCTAACTTTCACTGCTGATGCTGTGTAGCAACAATCTCTCTAGATAACATGCATGTCCCACAATCTCAAACTACCTCTCATTACTCTCTGGGAACTAGAAATTCAAATGTTGCTATCCAGCTGCCAAAGCCTCCAGCTTTCCTCCATGACCATTTCTACAAGGCAGTTAGGAGTTATGGGCATAAATATGTAGCACGAGAAAAATGAAAATTATGGGGCAGTGTAAAAATAACTAAATTTAATTGAGAACTAAAATCAGAAGGAATTATATAATAATTGCATTAGTCACCTATTAAAAATTTGAACTTTTTATTAAAATTACCTGAAGCTTCTCCAGAATATGTTGTAAACTAATCTAGAGCACTACAGAACCTCGAGGGCTCTGCTGCAGAATTTAATTCCAGCTTGCTACATAATACAGAGGGTCCAGAACATGACTTCTCTTGTAGTCAGCATTGGAAAGAGTTGCCCCACTTGCTTAGATGGGGTTAGAGTTCATTTTAAGAAAACTTGGGCCTGCTTATGCCAATGGGATAACTATTTTTGGTGCTGTTGAAGGTGGGGGAAGGAGGTTTAGAAAGTCTAATTTTAAGTCTGTCAAGTTTGACAGTAGGTGTCAGAGCTTGGAATTGAATTTGACACGCTTGATAAAATGACACACTCTGTAGGTATGGGAGTCCATACTGCACACTGGCTATCTAGGTGACTCAAGGAATAGTGAGAACAGTGAGAAAAATAGATGGTATATTTCTAGATAAGAACAAGGTCAGGGAAATGGTGCCCATATTGGGGGAGGAATAAGGGACTGTCAAAAATAAATTAATTATTTTGTGACGTGGTATCGTTTATAGTGCTTTGCATGAAGGGGTCTACAGGAAAGATGGCAGTGCTGAATTGCTGAATGTAGGGTGTTTGCGAGGTGTGAAGGAGTCCTTTTCATTAATTACAAGCTAGCTTCTCCAGTCCCTCAGAGTTTGCTGACTGACCTCTATTTTCCTGTTTCTTGACACTTCTCACTATTGCCATTTTTCTTTACAGTGCTACAGAGACCTGGGGAATAACTCTGCAGCTGTTCAGTGGATGAATCTGGCTTCAGAGCTGCCAGTTATCACAAATGAGGTAGCAATTTCTGCTCTTTATCTCGCTGACACTCCAATATGATCATGTAACAAAAAATCCTTTAAAACTTAATTTTAGATCCATCTATAGATTTTTATATGTATTTGACCTCTGGGATTAGATGAGGAATAGAACATTTATTCAATATCAATCTGTGAAATTGGTAATTTGGTAAAATTAGTCACTGGGCAATTTTATGGGAGATCCAAATGGTTAATGTGATGGCCAAGTGTTTATATGGAAATATTGTTTTGACTATTTATTGCCTAAGCCCTTCAGAATGTTATGATGGACTCCCATTAAAATCATCTTTTAAACTAACAATAATTTGGGTGGTAGTAACTTATTAAAAATTTGGAGATACTTTGTATACTCTAAAATAAGAATTATGTTTAAGCAGGCTTAGACATAAACTTCCTCAAACCCTATCTTTGAGCACTTCTTATTTAAGTGTATGGCAAACTTTAATCTATGCTAAAACTTCACACACTGTAGTCCACTAGTGAACTTTCTCTTTAAATTGTATGCTTTTGTGAATTTACTGCTGGTAAGAGTTGATGGGTTGAGAGCCCTGGAGACTGAAATTCACAGAAAGATGCAGCAAAAGTTCCTTGTGCATGTGTATACCTCAACCCTGATTTGAAGAGTTGGGAGAGAGGTCTCTAAGCTTGCTCATTTTGTCTTCATCTTCACCTTAGCACAGACACTTGCCTTTTCATTGCACATAGTTTCAGAATTCCCCAAGATCAAGCAACATAATGAAAGCCATTGAGTGGTTGATACTGTATCCACGTATGGCTGTCCTAGTAGCTTTAGCAAACTAAAAACTACCAGAAAGAACAGTTGGCAAAAAAAGGTGGAAATACAACTTAGTAACTTAAAGTAAGCTTCCATGACTATTAATATTATCTGACATATCGAATATGTTAAATACCTCAGGCATGGGAAGACATCTGTATCTTTTAAATTTTAGCAGATGGCATGGTAGGAGATATATATCACACCATATTTACTTATATAATATAAATATATGTAAAAAAAAAAATTTCAGGTCTTTATAACTTTGATTGTGTCTCACCCTTCTCTGTCAAATGTGGCTAGCCTCTGAACAAAGGACTATGTGAGAATAGCACGGTGGGGCTCCCTGTTTTCCATATGAATCTTTCCAGGTTACAAGTTTAAAAAAAAAAAAAAAAAAAAAAAAGCCCAAAACCTGTTGGTCGATCTACTGCTAATTCAACTTGGAATTCAAAAAGTAAACAGATTTTTTTCCTCTTTATGAGGGGTTATGATACATTCCATTTGGAGGATCTTGCTGTAATTGTTTTGATGATAAACAAATAGAATAGAATCCACCTCACTTTCCTATAGCTGTCTCTGTTGGCTTTACAGTGCGAGCAGCTGTAAAAATGTATTTTTGTCATTAAAGTAGATATAACTGAGTACTACAACAACAACAACAAAAAAGCAGATCTGAATAACATGATGCCTTTTTATATAGCTTTCTCATTATAGCCACAATTCAAGTATCACTTGATTGCCATGCATTTGAGACAACGGATGAAACTGAACTGGTAGGCTAATATCCTCCTTTACACTGGCTTGATAGTAACACCCTGCCTACTGGGTGGTGAAAGACAGTTATGGATGGGTATTGCCAATTTATTATTGTTAGTCCAGGACTGATCAGAAACTCCCCAAATTACTTGTAATCAGATGTTGTTTACATCATAATTCTCAAAAATGCAAGTAAAGTAATCTAGACAAGTCAGCCAGATCTTACTCCTTCATTCTCTGTATTATTTAATAAACACTGACATGTAAGGCAGCATTAACTTTTGTTATGACATAACTTTTGTTATGACACACACAGTATTTTAAAATCTGTCATTAGACTATGTTGCTGTAGCCAAATTATTTGGCTGGAGTTCAGGCCGCAGGTAGGCAGGGAGTCTCAGCCAACCATCTGTAACATGCTGACTTGACAGTGCTGCCACCTCCAGAGCATTATCCATTACTGCATGAAGGTACTCAGCTGCTAAATGTTGCCAAACTGAAGGAAACCAGAGTATCAAATTGTGAATTCCAGAATGTGAACGGGAAATGGCCATATTCTGCCAAATGAGTAACTTCCTCAGCTCAAGTTCCTCTTGACAGAACTAGGATGAAACATTTGTTAACTGGAAACAGGAGATATTCCAAAAGAATAAGCAGTATATTGGAGGAATAAAACTTAATAAGAAAAGCAGGGGGGTTTCAGGAAAGAGACAAAATCAAGGACTTGTGAGCATTTACTTCCGTTTTCTGAGATGGCATAAAGAAAAGAGCAGCATGCCACAAACAGAAAAACAAGGGTCTAGTAAGGCGGTCCAGATAATATTTATATAGTGGCTTTCATTTTTAATGTAATTGCACACATTCATCCTCTTCACCCCATAAAGTAGATGGGTAACTTGATCATACTGATAGAGAAACAGAGGCAAAGAGGTGAAGTGGCTTGCCCAGTTCAACAAAGAATCTGCATGAAAGCCAAGGTTAGAACTCCAGAGTTCCTGGTTCACAATTCTGTGCTTTCAGAAGTGGAAAAGAAATAAGAAGACTTCCTCTTACTGCTTGGAAAACCTGAATAGAATTTTAAAAAAACTATAAAGACGTGTATCAGGTAGGAGGAGGGATATGAGAAATTTGCTTTAAAAAAAAAAAATAGAGTTGAATAAGAAAATGAAACCAAGTGAGTAACCTTTAATTTTGTAAATGGGACTGGATTAAACCCACTGGCCATTGTGATGTTTATCATTTCTTTCTTTGCTGTCTCAGGATGAAAAAATAAAGAGAGAGATGGAGGAGATGCAAGGAATCTCAGAAGAATAAGGTTGTTGTTTTTTTTTAAGAGCCCAGTCCTCTGATAACTGTGGTGTGGACAGGACAAATTACAGTCTAAAGGATTTCACAATCTGGACCACCTTGGATTGGGCTTCATGGGCAAACCACAGATCTTACAAAGAACAAACCAAACTGCAGTTTCAACAGCACTTCCCTGAGGAGTTAAATCTTGGCAGAGACTCACAGGACTAAACTCTAATTCTGTTCATCTGCCTGCCTGTTGCACCAGATATAATCTAATGAATCAAGCGCTTGACCTGTTCAATGCAGCAGCCATCAACTTGATTGGATTTTAGTTGTTTCCTCTATGCCTTTGATTTTCAAATTCATCTACCTACACTTCCCAAGAAGTATTTATTGCTCAACTTCTATCGGGCGAGGACATAAACATGTGAACTTCAAGATGTGATGGGATCCTGTGCTCTAATTAATAAAATGTCACAGGCATGGTTCTAGTGTGTTATGAAGGCTGGGAATCAACAGCTACCCTTAGCTATGCCTATATTTCTTTATAGTTAGTGACAACCATTGCTAATAGGCAGAGTGGAGAATGTCAATCTTTCCTTACTGCTGAGCTCTTTGATTGCTCATGGCTTTTTCAGCAAAGGTTTCTTCAGTTGAGAATCCAGGGTGGGCATGGCAACCCACTTTCACTTTTACTACTTAAACAATATTAACACAGTCTGGAGTCACACATTGGACACTGGCATAGCTGATAAAATACAGGCCTGACATTTGTACAGAGGCTTCAACAAGGTACAGGGTAAAGCCATTGTGCTTGGTGTTTTATTTTCCATTGGTTCTAGCTGCCTGCTGTACTGAAGACAGTGAGGCATTCTTACTTTCCATTAAACTTATGGCTTGAAGTGGGCAGTGACATTAGATCATAAGAAAGGGCAGTTACAAAGAAACCATAATACCAAAGGCAAGAGTTCTGCTCAGACCCTTCTCACCTCCCTCTGAAAACATCAGTGATGCCCAGAGCCCACTCCTGTTGTCTCTTTGCAAGTTCATCTGGCTAGTTAGTTTTAGTCATCAAGGTAAAACCAGCTATACTCATCAACATACGTCTAGAGATTAACATCATGGGACCAATGCATCTGCTTTCAGAGATGTTCTTCAGAAATAAGGACTTATGTTAAAGAAATGTATCACTGCCATAAGAGACCAAGTGATAAAATCTTAAACTTGGAACACAAACTGGATTTTCTTTACTCACCAAAAATGCTAATCTTTTAATCCAAGTGAACGCTTTCAGATTCCTTAACTGTGAAAGTTTGATATCTTCTGCACTCCTCTAAACCTTACCTACCTGATGTAAAGAAGTTTAGGAGTTGCAGAGGCTGTTCATTATCTTTATGAAGCACTTGCTGCAGAAAGAGGAACCACATGGCAAAATTGACAGTTTGGCACAAATGCTTTCCACCTCATTCTGCTAGATAACAAATTCAAAGTATAATCAAAATGACACTTTGGGCTGGGATGGGAGTATCAAGCTAACCACTAATATTTGTTCCAGTCAGTTCCAAATAGCAAAAAGTTTTGGGTTGTTTTTTTCTCCTCTAACACTTTTTTTTTTTTTCCAGAGGACAACACAACTCACCTTGTTCTATGCACAGCAATTTCTCCCAGGAATCTAACTGGGCTTCCTCATATCTTTTAAAAAAAAATTATTTTAGCTGGCAACTATCTGTGTGTGGGCATTAAACACTTTATTACATGTTATAGAATATCATGTCTGATTTGCTGTAGAGTGGGATTATAAAACCAAACATTTAAGCTAATTACACACCATCTAATAGAAAATGAGATCGGATTGCCTTTCTTAACCACTTATACATACGTATTAGGGGGACATTTCTCGGTGGGGGTGGACCTTGGCTGAGTTTTCCCTGGTCCTGATAGGAATCGGAGCCTGACAATTCACCATCCTCTGTGGAGGAGGAATCAGAGGACTTCTAGATCTTTTAAGCTTTTGCTTCTCCTTTTTAGCGTTTTGCTTTTTTGTTTGCTTAGAGAGCATACTAGCTCCATCACAGCTTTAGTAAGGCCTTTTTGCAGCTAGCTTTCCCAAGGGCCTGAACTCCCCCCTCAAGATCTTTGAGTCCTTGCCTTCTGGGTCGCATTCCCCCAGGGAGGGGAAATGCTTCCAGAGTCCTGACCAAATTGGGAAGCAGGGGGCTGTTTGAGCCCTGCTGCTTTTCCCAGGCTACTCAGGACCCATTTTAAGATGGGGGGGAGGGGATTCATGATCCTGGAAGTCTCACTTCCCTGTTCTCCAGGCGTCCCGTGGGCCTTACCCCCTAAGTCAGCTGATTGCGGTCCTCTTCATCCTGCCCAGGGACACCTGGTCCATTATTCCCGTGTTAGTTGCAGCTGCTTTGGTGGGTAGGATCCTCATGCCTGATTGACTCAGGGCAAGTCCCGAGGGGGACTGTCCCAGATCACAGCTGGAGCACCGTTTGGATATCATACTGTGCTTTTTTAGGCTTCTTTGTCATTCCTAAAAGGTGCTAAGGAGCTAGCAGGGAGGCGCTGCAGTGGAGGTTCTGGGTGGGTTCTAATACCGAAGTAAAAACTGGCCCAGGGAGAGGAGGGGGATTGAGAGAGAGAACACCACTCACTGCTGCTTCCAAAAATCAGTTTAAAAAAAAAAAAAACCTTTTAGGCAGATAAAAGGCAGGAGCACTGAAGCTGCTGTCACATGCTGCCATGAAGGCAGAGTCTGGGCAGAAGTGTAAGTTTTCAGCAAATCTCCAAATAGTTAAATGTTATGACAAATTCTAGAAAAGAAGACTTTAGAATTATTCAAGTTTTGAAAGCATGGACCTACCAAGAGAATATTTTAGTTCAGATGATGTCTACTTGTTTCTCAATAGACATGAGAATACAATTAAAATTGGAAACTGCCAATTGAGCTGGTTAAGTGAGATTAATGAGCACCTAATTAACTGCCCCTTTCTCCATTCTACTCTCTGAGCATCCATTCTGGATGGATGTATTTGAATGTCTGTGCAGTTGGGCCCCAGTCATGCTTCCACTCAAAACTGATGGCAAAACTCCTATTAAATAGGAGTAGGATTGGGTGACAAATCTGAGGAATTGTCACAGATTGAAGTGTCATTAGAGGAGGTTTTTGGAATTAATTGATAAACTTAACAGTAACAAGTCACCGGGACCAGATGGCATTCATCCAAGCGTTCTGAAAGAACTCAAATGTGAAATTGCGGAACTATTAACTATGGTTTGTAACCTGTCCTTTAAATCAGTTTCTGTACCCAGTGACTGGAAGATAGCTAATGTAACACCAATATTTAAAAAGGTCTCTACAGGTGATCCTGGCAATTACAGACCTGTAAGTCTAACGCCAGTACC
The DNA here is from genome assembly GCF_013100865.1 of Trachemys scripta elegans. Taxonomy (NCBI): domain Eukaryota; kingdom Metazoa; phylum Chordata; order Testudines; family Emydidae; genus Trachemys; species Trachemys scripta. The sequence goes on along the minus strand of NC_048301.1, from coordinate 59,889,784 downwards.
GGGCAAATTAGTTGAAACAATAGTAAAGAATAAAATGGTCAGACACATAGAAGAACATAAATTGTTTGGGAAAAGTCAACATGGTTTCTGTAAAGGGAAATCATGTCTTACTAATCTATTAGAGTTCTTTGAAGGGGCCAACAAACATGTGGACAAGGGGGATCCAGTGGACATAGTGTATTTAGATTTCCAGAAAGCCTTTAACAAGGTCCCTCACCAAAAGCTCTTACGTAGATTAAGTTGTCATGGTATAAGAGGGAATATCCTTTCATGGATTGAGAACTGGTTAAAAGACCGGGAACAAAGGGTAGGAATAAATGGTAAATTTTCAGAATGGAGAGGGTCAGTCAGAATTTTCAGAATGTTCCCCAAGGATCAGTCCTAGGACCAATCCTATTCAACTTATTCATAAATGATCTGGAAAAAGGGGTAAACAGTGAGATGGCAAAGTTTGCAGATGATACTAAACTGCTTAAGATAGTTAAGACCAAAGCAGATTGTAAAGAACTTCAAAAAGATCTCACAAAACTAAGTGATTGGGCAACAAAATGACACATGAAATTTAATGTGGATAAATGTAAAGTAATGCACATTGGAAAAAATAACCCCAACTATACATACAATATGATGGAGGCTAATTTAGCTACAACTAATCAGGAAAGAGATCTTGGAGTCATCATGGATAGTTCTCTGAAGACGTCCACGCAGTGTGCAGCGGCAGTCAAAACAAACAGGATGTTAGGAATCATTAAAAAAGGGATAGAGAATAAGACGGAGAATATCTTATTGCCCTTATATAAATCCATGGTACACCCACATGCTCAAATAAATTTGTTAGCCTCTAAGGTGCTACAAGTACTCTTGTTCATCTTGAATACTGCATACAGATGTGGTCTCCTCATCTCAAAAAAGATATATTGGCATTAGAAAAGCTTCAGAGAAGGGCATCTAAAATGATTAGGGGTTTGGAACGGGTCCCATATGAGGAGAGATTAAAGAGGCTAGGACTTTTCTGCTTGGATAATAGGAGATGGGGGTGGGGATATGATAGAGGTATATAAAATCATGAGTGGTGTGGAGAAAGTGAATAAGGAAAAGTTATTTACTTGTTCCCATAATATAAGAACTAGGGGCCACCAAATGAAATTAATGGGCAGCAGGTTTAAAACAAATAAAAGGAAGTTCTTCACACAGCGTACAGTCAACCTTGCCTGAGGAGGTTGTGAAGGCTAGGACTATAACAGGGTTTAAAAGGGAACTATATAAATTCATGGAGGTTGTCCATTAATGACTACTAGCCAGGATGGGTAAGGAATGGTGTCCTAGCCTCTGTTTGTCAGAGGGTGGAGATGGGTGGCAGGAGAGAGAGATCACTTGATCATTACCTGTTAGGTTCACTCCCTCGGGGGCACCTGGCATTGGCCACTATCAGCAGACAGGATACTGGGCTGGATGGACCTTTGATCTGACTCAGTATGGCCATTCTTATGTTCTCTGTTATGTAGAATAGATCTTCAAGTAACCAAGGAGTAGATCAGCTCCTTGTATGCCCCTGTGATATGCTGTAGTTAATGAGGAGACTTGCAAAAACGTAGCAGTGAGTTAAAGGTTAGGCAGGCAGGGATTGATGTTAATACCAAAATCTGAGCGGTTTTCTTTTCCTCCATTGGTTGAATGTTGAGTTGGGTCTTGTGGGGTATTGGATAGAATGCCTTGAAAAAAGACATGTAAGGAATATTGGGCTGTGTGACTAAACTTATTTTAGCTTTGAGAAAGCTTAAATGTCTTCATGAATGGGGAGAGGGCAGTAATGAAGTTAAAGTAAGGGGTGTTCTTTCCTTTTTTTGACATTTTAGTGGGATCTCTAGTTTTTAGATTACTTCAAATGATGAGTGGTGTCTTCTCTTACCCCTTATTTCATCCCTCCATTTTTTGTTTGTGAACATTTACTCTAGGCTTTCTATGTATTTCGTTCCCTGTTTCAATTGCATTTGTTTCCTTTTAAAAAAAAAATAATAAACTTGGGGTCTGGAATTCCATTTTAATTTAATTTTACCCATTGGGCTTTTTCATTGGGAACTTGAAGTTCAGGGCTGCGATATTCAGGTGCATGTACAGGGAAGATTTCCATTGGAAGCTCCACTTCTGGCTTAACAACTGGATGGAGACTTGAATTCAACAGACACTATTTTCTAGTCAGATATGTTTGCTGGAAACTAATTAATGTGGCTTTAAGAACACGAGGAAAGGAGATGGTAAAGTCTGCAGTTCTTTTCAAGCTCAAAGGCTCTATTTTTGCTGTTTCCATCCTGATCATCTTTCGCAATGATCCTTGGTATGCTATGCTGGGGATCAAATGAATATTTTTAAACATTCTAGCTTTCTGTGTTTCTTGCTGGTTACGAATAAGATAAATCTGATGGAGGAATGCAGTTTCAATTCTAATGAACAGCATAGCTTTCAGATTGATGTGGCGAATCATGGAAGTTTAATTAAAAACACACTCCTTACAGTGCTGTTTGGGATTTTTAGTTTAAGCAACTAAATTTTAAGTAGTCTTTTGAGAGGATAAACCTAAAATAATCTGACAGATTGGCTTTTATATGCATGCAGGGAAAGGCAGCAGGGTTTATTCCTCCTGTTAGAAAGGGGGATGCACTTTAACAGCCTCAGGTAAACACAGAGCTTGTTTTGGGTTTCTTTGATTTTTACATTTGCAAATGTTTTACTGACCAGTCCTGGATGTTACTGTTAATTTCATGAAGTTGACTGCACTGTAAACATTCAGGGCCATAAGAGACAGGAGATTTGGATGAGTAAAAGTTAATTGAAAGACACTTCACCCTGCTGACTTTGGAAGCCTTTTTCCAAGATTTATTACAGGAATCAGATGAGAATTATTTTTCCTGCAACTCGTCTTGTGTTGTTTTTATGGCATATCTGTCTGTGGTTAATTAATATTGTGTTAAAGAATAACTGCAAAATTACCAAAATGCTTTTAACTTCACTGTGTTGTCTTGTTTGAAATAAAACACTTCAAGTGTCTAAGGAGAAAATCTCCCCTTTTTTAATTGTAGTGTTGGCACCTTATTCTTTACAGTAATGATTTAGGTAATTGAGCAAGTCCACTGACAGAAATACATCTTTTTATTAAAAAGTCATTGAATGCATATGTGTGCATAATACTGAAAATACCATAATGAACATATGGGAATATATGTCACTGTTTTGTGGCCGGGGGTTTGTGGGGAGGGGAAAATGTGTTACACTTGTAGATGATATAGTGTGTATATATACATAGCTGCTGATACTTGCACTGTAATACATATGTACACTTCCTTTTTTTAAAAAAAGGAATGTTACTTATATACGCAGAACTTGATTTAAAGTGAATTTGTCTGGTTAATCATTTGTACTGATGGGGATTTGAGTAATCGAAGTCTCTAGCCTCTCTTGCCCAAATGACCAGCTCTTTCCCCTTCAGAAAGTATGACAAGTGTTAAATCGTGTTAGTTTTAGCATTTAAACTCTTTAGAATCTTACATGTTATAGCTCCTTTTATTCCAAAGCATTACACAATTCCAGCAAACGAATATACCAACTATACAGAGCAGTCACTTCCACCTTTGCTGAAATTCAACTGCCCTCTCGAGTGCAATGCACTAGCTGTTTAACAGTGCAGAGTAATAACATTTGTGGAAAGCAAAGAATTCTGTATCTAAATGAAGCTACAGGAGGAATTTAGGTATAATGTAATTATTCAAGGCTGAATTTTAATCATATTCCTGGTCTAATACCCCACTCTTGGAAGAGTGCCATCGAACCATCAGTTACGATAAGTGCTGGGGAAATTGGTTTTATATCTCATATCAGAAGATAGAATCTGAAGGATCACTGAATTCTTCCTAATGTTCTGGGTAAGTTCTGACTGGGGGCTGATCTATGCTAGAAAATAAAGTTAACCCAGCTACGTCAGTTGGGTGTGAAAAGGCACACCCCTGAGTGACATAGCTAAGCCAACCTAAGTCCCCAGGGTAGACAGTGCTATGTATCCTACCACCTCTCTGGGAGGTGGAGTACGTATGCCGATTGGAGAACCTATTGGCATATGTAGTGTCTACATGGAAGTGCTACAGCAACACAATAGCATTGTAATTGTAGATGAGCCTTCAGTGACAAGTAACAGGGTCAACATCATTTCCAACTAGAAATGGGCCCTACAATACCTGTTTTACTTCCTACAACACGCGAGTGTTCCTTGGAACATCTCTGGCAAATACTGATCTGCTCTGACCCTGCAGAATTTGAGAGGGTGGTTGCATGCAACTTCCTATGTGTGCGCACACTCATTTTCCACAGCGATCCCTGCTGCTGACATCACTAATGTTTTCCTTTGTGATATTTGGTGAGTGGTCAGAGCAGTCATTGGTTCATTTTGAGGGAGGTTTATCATAATCCCATTGCAAGGTCTCCTGAATATCAGTATGGGTAAGCACAGTTTTTTTTCCAACTGAAAATAGTACAACTAAAGTGTGTATGTTTCTGCTTGTGTAATTGGTGTCTCACCTGCAAAACTTCTCCAGATGAAAAAAATGTTGACTACTGGAAATTACATTTTCATTGTAAAAGGAAATTGGTCACAGTGTGGAGGGGACAAAATTAATGTTACCTTTCTACGCTCCAGGCACATGAGACACTGGCACAAATCTACTGTGAACAATGTTTAAAATAGCTCCACGTGCTCTCTGGGCACCATGGGCTGAGTTCCCTGTCAGTGGCATCTGAATACACCCTTGGGCTTAGCTTGACTTTCTCTGGTGAGTCTCATATACTTTGCTGTGTTGCTTGAGCTTGTCTCCCCCTTGTGGGAGCTCGGGTAATCCTCTGGGCTCTGCTAGGTTCCTTCGCTTTAGCTCGCTCTTGGCTGGGCATGGGAGAAAAAGTGGCAGCACCCTCAAGCCCATTCACAGGTGTAGCCAATATGAGCTGTCACTCCCAGCAGATTGGGCCAATCTGCACAGTGTGAACAGGTTTTCTTATGTGCTTTGAGGAGCTAACAATGTTGACATCAAAGTGATAGCTGTGGCATCTGAGTGCCCATTGAAATGAATGGAGCAGATCACATCTCTGAGCTATTGTTTCAGCTTCTGCAATCGCAGGCAGACATGTTAAGATTACTTAGCAACCAAAGTAGCTAGACACTTTTTAAAAATAAAAATTAAAAGCTTTAGATTCTACAAAATAAGGGCAGAAGCATGAAAGAGGTATCTGTGTGCTGTTCTGCTGCCTATCCACTGCATCTGAGCCCTGGGGGAAAGGGTTTCTCCTACTTGAACTAAAGTCTTCAGTCTTGGCTTAATTCCACCATTAATTTCATGTGGACAACATGCCTCTACAGCTTGAGTCATCCTCCACCAAGGCATCTCTGCTGAGGTAGGTGCAGTCTTAAGATGAGTGGATAGTTTTAATCCACAATCAAATTCTAATCACGGGATTGTTTCTTCATTTTAAAGGAGAGCAGACTCTCCAAAAGCCTGTGCGCGTTCTGTATTGCAGACCTGCTTAATCATAAAACAAGGCATATTTGTCAGATCCGCTTTCTCCAGCGGCTTGGTTGTGCCATCACAGTTCATACTTCTCTTCCCCCATTTCCTAACCTCTTAGGTCCTTAGAGTTTCCTATGGAACTAATTTCTTCTGCATCCACTGCAAGGTTAGTGTCAAGTCTGCAGAGTTTCAAGGCTTGAAACCATTATGAGCCATTTGCAAATAATGCTATAATCTTGGATGATTTTTCTGCCTCTTTCCTGCTTCCCAACAAAATCTCAGTTCTTGGGAATCTCTCTTCCTCTCTGCCACCCGCCCCCACCTCCCCACACTTGAGAAACAATCTGGTCAACAAAGCATTGCAAAATTGTTCAAATAACTGCCTTTAGCAGTCTTTCCCTGTAGAAAAGAGCTATAGCCAACATGCTCTGCAACAGTATGCTGCCAACTGGCACAGCGAGGGAAGGATTTACTGTTGCATACAAACATCTAGGCCTAAATCTTCAGAAGTTGGTAGTGGCAGTGGGGGCCCCCAACTTGATATACTTCAAAAGTTGGGGGAAGGACACATAGGAAGGCTTTCTTCACATGAGCTAGAAATTAACCAAAATAGCACAGTTCTGCAAGCCAGTACTGAGTAATCCTAAAGCCACTGAACTGTGGTGTACACATGGCTCTGGATGTGTGGATTCCTAATGCATACCCAGCACTGTCGTATTGAAGGGCCAAATATGAATAGTAGTGGCATCATGGTTTTGGTTCAGCTGAGACCACTTTCCTCTCTCTCAGGGTGTTGGTTCTGCAAATGGCTCTGGACTGCTTAACCATTATTGTGTGGAAGCCTGTGCACGGAGGTGAATCTTGCATTGTGATCTCAACTCAAGCTCTTGCAGGAAGTTTCAAACCAAGAGCTGATGCCTCTAGAATCATAGAATATCAGGGTTGGAAGGGACCTCAGGAGGTCATCTAGTCCAACTCCCTGCTCAAAGCAGGACCAATCCCCAGACAGATTTTTGCCCAAATAGCCCCCTCAAGGATTGAACTCACAACCCTGGGTTTAGCAGGCCTAAGTTCAAACCACTGAGCTATCCCTCCCCTCACCTCCAACACTTTCATTCTAGGCTTTGTTAGCCACAGTGGTCCTGTTGATCATAGTAATGTTGGAGAGGTGAAGAGAGAGATGGTCCTGGAGGTAGCGGAGTCCTCACCCACGGTGCTCATTTGAAAATAAGGGCAGAAACATGAGAGGTATCAGCAGTTCCCGTGTTTGTCCCCTCCATGCTGTTTTCATAGGATCATAAAAATGTAGGGCTGGAAGAGAGCTCAAGAAGTCATCAAGTCCAGCCCCCTGTGCTGAGGCAGGACCAGGTAAACCTAGACCATCTCTGACAAGTTTTGCGACCCTGTATGCTTGTTTACCAATTTTTACCTCTCAGTCAAAAAGGCTGTTACTCAATAAAAGATGATCTATCAGTCTACAATGCCAGCATCGCCCAGAGGATACATTTAGATATCAAATAAGTCACCAGCTGGATTGTAAAACCAGAGATTGTCCACAGAGCTGGGATAAATGGACTGTAAAACTCTGAGCTGCGCAATAAGCAGAGTGCTGGAATGCTGCTGTCTGGCATCTCCAGTGACATTTTGTGTGCCAGTAGTTCAGGCACGGTCAAAAGCCTGGGGTGAAGAGCAGGAGGAAAATGAGATTTAGGGCTTTAAAATTCTGCATTTTGAAACAGTTGCTGATTGCTGGCTTGTTTATGTACGTAGTTTTTATTTGAGTTTAATTAGAAAATAGCTTTGACCCATTCATTGGACAAAGTAAACCATTTCCTTTCTTAAATATGATGTAAGGCCTTGTGTTGTTTGATCTAATAATCATACGATATAATATTCTTTTGTGATAAACATAAATTGTCCCTCTAAATGAGGCTATTTGGCAATTCTTGTGTAAAGGTGAAAAGATTTTTATGCCATGATTACAAAGGTTAAACAGGCACTCGCACTAGAAATAGAGTGAGCAAACTTAAATCAGTTAGTCCTGATAATACACTTCTGCTGTTGGTCCAAAAGGCTGTCAGTCAACTGCACCATTCCACCTTCCTTTCGTGTTTTGACACCCTGCTCCTTCTCCTAGCCTAGATTCTTGTTTAGGCCCCGATTCTGCCAGCTACTCCATGCTGGTAGATCCCTATTGACTTCAGTAGGGCTCTGCCTGCCTCTCGCCCCCCCTCCCCCCCCCCTCCCCCCCCCCCCCCGGCATTCTTTGCAGGATCAGGATCTAGGTGGGCATATTTTTCTTTTAAGTACTTCATACATGTTTTGAAAATTGCCCCTGCCTGAAGAAATACAAAAGATGCTCTGCTTTAAAAGCAGAACTAAAACACTTGCAAACTGGAGAAGCAGTAGAAATATGCCCTTCGTTTTCAGTGCGTCAGCTACTACAAGCCACGTTGGAGGCTGAAATACTGTGTGTGAGTTCTTGCTGGTTTTTGCTTGCATTTGTGGGTTACTGTTGTGAAAGAAGCAGAGTTCTTGTGCTATAGTCAATTTGCATTTGCTCCTAGCCTTATTACAGATGTAAGTCAGATGTGTTCTGCACTAACAAACATTCTCATTAATTCTAAAATCACCCCACTATAAATCAATATGTAACAGTATGCTGTAAAATATTGGTTTTATCTTCACAGGAGGGGTGTGTGTGTGATGGGGACTTTCATGAATTATGACCTTCATGCCCAAGCAGGGATGTAAAACCTACTGTTCTATTTCTGCCCATATTCAATAATATCTTAGCTTTTGTGTATGATGACTTTGGGGACATCGTAGCAGTCACTTCTCTTTTGGATGAGGCAGGCAAAGGCAGGTGAGCAGGTAAAGTTTTTGCACGGACATTTTTTAAGCTGAATTTATGATTTACAGCAGTCTTAGGCCTGAAGCAACTATACATAGAGGATATCTATAAGCCTGTGTAATCCTGGTGTTTCCTAAGTGGTGGTTGACTGTAACTCCCACACCCTAAATTACTTGGAAAGCATTGAAATACCAAAGTGTGCTCCTCTCAAATGGTTTAAGACTTTTTGTACTCTTGACTGTGTTTTTGGGGAGGAAATAGCTTACTCAAATGAACAGCTGTGCAGTATATTTCCAGCTACTCAAACAACTTGAACTGTTTTCTTAAGTCATTTATACTCTTTACAATATTTGATATTATTTAAATGGGAAACAAGGAAAATTGAAGGGTCTTTGTAACAGTTTTCCACCAAGATGAACACTCTCCCTATGTACCCCACAATGGTGATCAGTACACTCAAAGCACCTGTTGTGGGTGGGTGAAACTTGCACCATCAAGTTGGTTATCAATTTCTTCTCCTCCCAAAGTGCTAGAAGATGGGCTCATTCTCCCTCGGGCTTCCTGACAGTGGCTGTCCTCTATCCCAGTCCCCACTTTTACTATTTATTAAAAGGAATTATTCAACATACAAATCTAGTCCAAGTCAAACACTTAGTTTATGGGCCTTTCTGGGGCAGGTAAAATTGCAATTAACAGAGCAGAGAGAGACTTGGAGGAGCAAATAGTCAAAAGAACAAATAAGGAAAAAGATGGGTGGCAGTGTGGACTGTTCAAACCTTCTGGTAAAAGATAGTACGATGACAAGAGGGAAGAGATGGTGATGAAAAGATTAGACACATGGAGAGGTTTTCGTGTGAAGGGAGTGATAAGGTTGGGCCTGTTTAGTTTAGAGAGGAGACAAAAAGGGAAATACATGCAGGTGATATACAAAGTATCACCTGGTTTAGAAAAGCTGGGCACTCCTGTTTGCCCTTCCCTATGGTACAAGAACAAAAGGACAGCCGATGAATTTAAAAAGCAACAAATCTTGAAGTAAGTTCATTAGCAGAAGATCTCATTGGGAGTGGGGAGAGAAAACTTGGTAGGGTTTAAAAAGGGCTGAGAAGGGGTGAGATCCTCATCCCAGTTCTAGCCTCTTTATGCTGGATAAAAGGACCAGCATGGTATAAATGAGTCCTAAAAAACCCATCTCCTGCCAAAGGAGGATTCCTCCTGAGCAAGCACTGAAGAAGCCAGCCTTAAGGCTGCCCTCAGAGGACCCCTCACAAGGTATAGGAGGCATGGTGCTCGGGGCAGGGATGCAGCCCTGCAGAGATTCTGGGTAGTGCTGAAGCCCAAGGAAGCTGATGTAATTTAGACAGCCCCCCCCCCAGGATTGTCTGTATTAGTTTGGGGACCTCTCCAGACCTGCAAAACAGCCCAGGATAGGGAGGTGCAAAGATGACATAAAACCATTTAATGACACAACCTGTGCTGCAAGTTCTGTGCTGCACTTCTTAGAGGTGCAGCCCCAAGTCTCACCCCTGGTATTTATGCTGTTCTTAAGATCATCCACAATTATAAAATATGTGTAAAATATAACTCGGGATTGGGGGCATAAGCCAACTTCTCACGCTGGTCAGGAAACTGAATTTCCACTATTTGAGAAATTCTAACATTTCAAAACTTGTTTTCATTCTGAATTGGAAGGAAAAATCAAAATTTTTGAAATTTTTCACATGAACAAAATTCTGAAAAATTTAGAGTTGGAAACATTGAAACACTTAATTTTGGTAATGTTGAAACAAATATATATATACACATAACTATAATGCAGTTAATAGAACATAGAGATATAACTAAATGCATTGAAAATATAAATTTGAAATGAAATATTTCTGCCTTATCAAAATGAGTCTCAGATTGTATCAAAATCAACACATTCACCTTAAGTGCTTTGATTTTGATGAAACTGCATTTTCCATTGGAAAACTGTTCTGCCGAAAATCTTGACCAGATGTACCAACCACAAACTGTCTGGAGTTAGGTAGAAACTTCCTCTGCTGGCAGTTTAATCCATCATTCTCCTTTTGGCATATTCTGCACCATGCTCTGAAGCATCTGGTATCTAGATGGACCACAGGTCTAGTTTAGTATAATTTCTATGTTGTTCTTTTGGGACAAGAAGCTATGTAGGTTCTTGGATACTGTGATGAAGAGCACAGTATACAATTTTATATTGGATATATTATCCACCAATGTAATTAGTGATGCACTTTAAAGTAGTATTGAAAAGACTGGCATGAAGGAGTTAATAGCACCAGAAGAAGAAAACAGTGATTTCTGCGCTATGCATTTATTAATTGCTCACTGCTTATGGGATTTTAATTCTGTGCACTAATGGGAAAGAACATTTCAAAAAAATGCAAGTCACTTTGCCAGATTGAATTAAGAAGCTAAATGTTGGGAAAGAACATAATATTAAGAGTTGTATTCCATGTAATTTCCCTCATGGCAGTTCTACAAAAGTTTTAAGATTTCAGTTCAGGCCTTCCAAAAAAAAATTTTCCAGTTATGCTGGAGGTTTATAGTTCTGTTGGTTTCCACCTGAGATGTTTTCTTAGTGCAGACAAAAAAAGCAAAAAAAAGAGATCAACCAAACAAACCCTCTGCTGCTAGAAAGCCCCATACAAAAGTACGGTATATTCTGTCTGATGAACAGGTACCAGGACAGCAAAATGAGAGGTACAGAGACGATGCAAGTTTGAAAACTACTGTGTTCCATATATCTAATTCTAAAGGATATAATAGGTTTAGACAGCCTGGCAAATATTTCTCTTGCATTTCTATACAGTGCCTTCCATGTGAGGATCTCAAACCATTTTTACAAATATTTATTGCATCTTTATAGCTCCCCTATGAGGTAGTATATGTTATACCCAGACTTCAGGTGAGGAATCAAGCACAAAATGCTGGAGTGACTAATGATGTGGTTCGGGCGGGACCCAACTGAGAGTCCCAATTCAGGCCAAATTGCTTAAACAGGGCAGTTACAGCCCAAGGCTGGGGTTTTTCCACCTCTAAGGCAAACCAAACCAGCCAGACTAAGAGGCAGGGACGGCTCCAGGGTTTTGGCCGCCCCAAGCAGCCAAACAAACAAACAAAAAAAAGCCGCGATCGTGATCTGCGGCAGCAATTCAGCGGGAGGTCCTTTGCTCCGAGCAGGAGTGAGGGATTGTCGCCAAACAGCTAGACGTGCTGCCCCTCTCCGAAGTGGCCGCCCCAAGCACCTGCTTGGTAAGCTAGTGCCTGGAGCCGGCCCTGCTAAGAGGACTTTGGTCTCACCCCACTGGCTAACCCCAAGTCACACAAGCCATTCCCTTAGACACTCCAGTTTCCCAGTATTACCCCCAGTGCCATCATTATGGGGACAAATGGTTATGAAAACCAATACCCCAGTAAAAGAAAAAAGGTTCTCTCAATCCCAAAGGACCAAACCCCAGATCCAAGTCAATATACAAATCAGATCTTACCCACAAATCATGCTGTTGCCAGTCCTTTAGAATCTAAAATCTAAAGGTTTATTTATAAAAGGAAAAAGATATAGATGAGAGTTAGAATTGGTTGAATGGAATCAATTACATACAGTAATGGCAAAGTTCTTGGTTCAGGCTTGTAGCAGAGACAGAATAAACTGCAGGTTCAAATCAAGTCTCTGGAATACATCCCCAGTGGGATGGGTCATCAGTCCTTTGTTCAGAGCTTCAGTTTGTAGCAAAGTTCCTCCAGAGGTATGAAGCAGGATTGAAGACAAGATGGAGGAAAGGCATCAGCCTTTTTATAGTCTTTTCCAGGTTTAAGAACATCTTTTTGTCCTTACTGTGGAAAATTACAGCAAAATGGAGTCTGGAGTCAGATGGGCCAGTCCCTGCATACTTTGCTGAGTTGCAAGCCGTATTTGCCTTTTCTCAATGGGTCAACTGTATAGCTGATGGTCCTTAATGGGCCATCAAGCAGGCTAGGCAGAGCTAACACCAACTTGTCTGGGAAGTTTCCCAGAAGCATAGCATAAGTTTGAAATACAGACAGTATAGAGCCAATATTTATAACTTTTAACTACAAAATTGATACACACATATAGACAGCATAATCATAACCGGCAAACCATAACCTTGTCTTAGACACCTCATTTGAACCCCTTTATACAAGATTTGGTGCCACTACAGGACTTTGGTTGCAACCATGTTCTATATGGTCCCAGATTATGTCAGTAACGTCACAGTGACTAACTGCAGGTGAGAGATCATCCAGCAAGTCAGTGCCAGAGCTAGGAATAAAATTCCTGCTCAATATAACAGTGCTTTACCTATTCTACAGTGCTTGCAAATACAGATGTGTTTAGTAAAATGAACAAAAGGTCTGGATATGGAATAATGTACTTAATGGAGTTTAAATAGTGAAATGGTTTTGAGATATTCTTGGGATTACATATAGCATGTGAGGGGTACGGTACATATGCCCCCCACATAGACCAGTAGTTTTTAAGAGCTCCAAGAAGCAAGCTGTAACTGGAATAGTTCCAGCCCTTTGCTTTCAGAGCAGATGGTCTCGGTCAAATTCTGAGCTCCTTCCCTATCCAGTGGAATAAACCACTTCAGCTGCATTAAACCCTTGCACGCGTTTTCAAGCTGACTCTGAGGAACTTTTTCTCAAAAGCCTTTGCAATAACTAGCATTTCAGATAAACAGAGCACATCTCTCAAGTGGCGAAAGGGCCAACAGATGTTCTCTCGTGTATCTGTGTGGGATTGGCTGAGGAAATCATTCATGGCTGAAACATCGCTGAAGCACTGGGAGAACTTGCACCAGTGTGAGGTATCTGTCCCACTATAGACTGCTTGCTGAAAAGAAGCATTGACTGTGTTGTTTTCCGATCTACAGACTTTACCTATAGAACATAAGAATGGCCATACTGGGTTGGGGCAAAGGTCCATCTAGCACAGTACCCTGCTTTTTATAATGGCCAATACCAGGTGCTTCTGGGGGAATGAACAGATCAGGTAATCATCAAGTGATCCATCCCCTGTTGCCCATGCTCAGCTTCTGGCAAACAGTTGTTAGGATCATGGCAGAGTAGTTGTACTACACTTTCTTTGCGAGTTTTGTTCTTCCAGCCTACCTTCTGTTTCTCCCTTTAAAAAAAACAAGAAAAAGTTGATCAATGATTAACCTGTTGCTACCCACATTATGATTAGTGGAAGTTATGAAGCTCACCCCATAAGCAATGATATCTGCATTCAGCAGATGCTGGCAGGAAGGAGCACTGGGAAAGCTTGCAAGTCACAATTGGGTGCAGTACTTTAATCAACGGAATCCAGTTCAGTAGGGTTTTTATAGCATGAATTGGTTGGGTTTTAGATGGTTTGGTATTTTAAAAAAGTGTGCAAATGTATTCCTCACAGTGTCAGATAGCCCTAGCTATGAAGTGTTCTACTTATCCAGAGAGCTTCTTAGTAAAGGCTTGCAGGTATACCCACCCTTTTCCCCCAGTGCTTACAGTCATTGAAATTAGCAGGTCTGTTTCAAAGATGCACAGGAAGTAGATAAGTTCATTAAGAAGGTGCTACTTTATGTTTTTTTATTATTATTATTTATTATTATTAAATTAATGGAGATATCCTATCTCCTAGAGCTGGAAGGGACCTAGAAAGGTCATTGAGTCCAGCCCCCTGTCTTCATGAACAGGATTAAGTACTGATTTTGCCCTAGATCCCTAAGTGACCCTGTGACGGGTTGGATCACAGAAACCCCCTTGGGAGCTGCCACCCGATGTGCAAAGACTACCCCTGCTTCTGTTTTCCCTGCCAGCTCAGGACTCCAGCACCCTGTCTTGCTGAGCCAGACACTCCTGTCTGGCTCCAGACACAGATCCAGGGTCTGAATCTCCTGTCCCAAAGCTGCAAGTTTACCTGAAAACAGCTCACAGTAGTGTGTTTGTCTTTAGCACTCAGATGCCCAACTCCCAATGGGGTCTAAACCCAGATAAATCTGTTTTACCCTCATAAAGCTTATGCAGGGCAAACTCATAAATTGTTCGCCCTCTATAACACTGATAGAGAGATATGCACAGTTGTTTGCTCCCCCAGGTATTAATATATACTCTGAGTAAATTACTAAATAAAAAGTGATTTTATTAAATACAGACAGTAGGATTTAAGTGGTTCAAAGTAGTAACAGACAGAACAAAGTAAGTCACCAAGCAAAATAAAATAAAATGCGCAAATCTATGTCTAATCAAACTAAATACAGATAATCTCACCCTCAGAGATGCTTCAGTAAGTTTTTCTCAGACTGGACACCTTCCAGGCCTGGGCACAATTCTTTCCCCTGGTACAGCTCTTGTTGCAGCTCAGGTGGTAGCTAGGGGATTCTTCATGATGGCTCCTCTCCCCCCTTGTTCTCTTCCACCCCTTTATATATCTTTTGCATAAGGCGGGAACCCTTTGTCCCTCTGGGTTTCCATCCCCCCTCACTGGAAAAGCACCAGGTTAAAGATGGATTCCAGTTCAGGTGACATGATCACATGTCACTGCAAGACTTCATTACTCACTTGCCAGCACACACACATACAGGAAGACTCACAGGTAAATACGGCCATCTGCAGACAATGGGAGTCATCAAGATTCCAAACCATCCTTAATGGCCCACACTTTACATAATTACAATAGGCCCTCAGAGTTATGTTTTATATTTCTAGTTTTAGATACGAGAGTGGTACATTTCTACAAATAGGATGATCACACTCAGTAGATTATGAGCTTTGTAATGATACCTTACAAGAGACCTTTTGCACGAAGTATATCCCAGTTACGTTACATTCACTTATTACCGTATTTTCTCTAAAACTATCTCAGTTACATTATATTGACTTATTATCAAGTTTTTATAAAACCATATAGACTGCACAACGTCACAGACCCCCTCAAGGATTGAGCTCACAACCCTGGGTTTAGCAGTCCAATGCTCAAACCACTGAGCTATCCCTCCTAGAAATCCTATTTCTGTCCATATATTCATTTTAACTTGTTTCTTTAAATATAGTTTGAAATTTTTTCATTAGCGTTTATATGGAAAAGAGTTTATTTTGGTTCACCAAGTATTACAAGTAATTTCTTTTGATTGCCAAAGGTAAGCAGGTTTGCCTGCTGAGTTGTGAGATATTGATCCTTAAACCCATACTGCTCCAGTATTGAGTCTTGGCTATCCTGAATCTTAAGTATGTGTGATTTTTTGGGGGTGGGGGAGGGAGAGGAAGAGAGGGAGAGTGTAATGGCATATTAAACTGTATTATACCATTCAGCCACCATATGACAGTGTGTGTAAAATACTTATTTAAATGACCCTCAGCCATAGCTGGCAGAGCATTAAAGGATCTTATGATGAACACATCTGATGTGTATAAGCAAGCTCTGTGACCAATCCACATCTGTACAGGATGCTGACATGGTGTTAGCTGCAGAATTAAGAATAGAAACAGAAGGAAAACAGCAATAAAGGTTGCGAACAGAGCAACAAAAGTTGCAGACAGAAAGAACATCAATAAAGGCTGCAGGATCTTATCAATATTCCACTCTTCAATGCCCCAGAGAACTTCAGCTTTGACAAACCTTCAGAATGGATAGACTAGAAACAATATTTTGCAAGCTTTCGCATTGCTACCAAGCTGCACAAAGAAACTGGAGATATGCAGGTATCATCTTTAAATTATGCTATGGGGAAGCAAGCAAAGCATATCTTTACATTCTTGGACTTCATTGAAGACAGTCACAAAGATAACTATGAAAGGGTTCTGGTTATGTTTGATGCATACTTTATACCTCAGAGAAATATGGTTTATGAAAGAGCATGTTTTCACTAGAGAATTCAAGAACCAGGAGGAAATGTTCAATGGTTTATAAGAGCTCTGCTTACATTGGCTGAAAACTGTGATGTTGGGAATGCAAAACATGAAAATATCAGACTGGTTGGTTACTGGGTTAAACAGCAGCTACAACTGAAGAGAGATTTAACCCTAGCCACAGCTACACAGATAGAAAAACAGTCAGAATTACTCAAACTACAGAACAAAAGGCAGGAGCAATTTTAAAAAACTAAAAATAGCTTTGAAGCTATAAACAGACACTTGAGTGTTAAAAGTTGTCATAAAACCCCTGGGGCAAGGAGAAAGAACTCTGTGGCTTAGAGGGACATTTTCCAGCCTACATGCACAAAGGGCAGAAAAAGTCAGATCCCAAGAGATGATGCATTCCAGTCAGAGGCACATGGTGTAATACATGCATGAAATATGGACATTTTGCAGCTGTTTGCTGCACCAAAGCAGTCAGGGAACTGACTTGTATTACAATCGAGAGCCATTGTTTTTGGGATCTGTCATGTGTGATGAAACAGAGCCTGCCTGCAGAGTGAAACTGAATATTCATGGTAAGACTATTGACTTTCAAATTGTGACATCAGCTCCTGAGTCAAGTTCCTTCTGAGAGGACTATTAGCTCACTATTAGCTCTCAGGGGTGGGGTTGAAGGTGATGGTGTCACTTGACACAGTTCTGACGAGCTCTGGAGGTATCCTGAACTACATGGGCCAGTTCACCACAGAAACAGCTTACAAACGCTTTGCATTCAGAGTGCACATGATCAAAGAATCAAAGACCAACAACCTTGTCAACTGCTGTTTGGCAGCCATGATGAGAAAGAAGGAAGATTTTATGATATTGGAGTTTTTAAAGGAGATCCAGTACAAATCAATTTAAGAGACAATGCTGGATTATGCAGTATACAAATCCCTCTGTCCGAGAGCTCTTAAAAGAGACTAGCTGTAGATTAAGAGAACATGATTACCTGGTCATTGTGGACTATTTTTCCAGATATCTATAAATAATGTAATTGAAAGACATAACATGGTTCAGTGTTATTGAGAAACTGAAGTGCAGCTTTGCTGACTTGACTATTCCAGAACAATTAGTGACAGGCAATGACCACAGTTCACTGCAGCAGAATTTGTCATTCTGAATGAAATATGATTTTGATTATATTATTAGCAGTCCACATTACACACAAGTGAATGGAGAGGCTGAGAGCTGTACAGACACTTAAGAAAATCCTGCAGCAGGAAGATCCATTCCTTGCTTTTGAGAGTTACAGATCAACACCAATAGCAGCTACTGGATATAGTCCAGCACAAGTACTGATGGGAAGACAACTCAGAACTACTGTTCAAACTTTGGAAAAGAATCTATCTTCATATGGACCAGACCTGAAGAGAGTACCCAAATTGGATAAAAGGCTAAAAGAGCTATAAACACTTTTACAACAGATGTCACTCAGGTCTAGAACCCTGGTGACTCAGTGTCAAATTGGATGGAGAAAAGGGATGGATGACTCCATTTATCATGAAGAAAAATAATTCATTTCCTGGATCATATGCGGTTGAGACTGATAGTGGAGAGTTCATTTGCATTGTGTTTGCCTAAAAATGAATGCCCTTCCACTTTTTACCAGCCATAAGGGCAAGCAATGGGGGGGGAGGGACAGAGAGGAGTGAGTGGGAGGCAGGGTCTTGGGGGGAAGAGTCAGTGTGGAAGCAGGGCCTCAGGGGAAGAGGCGGTGTGGGAGTGGGATCTTGGGGGGGGAAGGACAGGGACTTAGGGCAGGGCCACAGTTCAGGCACCTGTCACCCCCACACACACACACATACTTTTAGAGTACTTCTGTCGCTCCTGCTTTATGGCCAGAAGGGACCATCATGTCTGACCTCCTCCACATTGCAGGCCACAGAACCTCACCCACCCACTTCTGTAATAGATTCGTAAGCTCTGGCTGAGTTACTGAAGTCCTCAAATCTTGATTTAAAGACTTCAAGCTTAGATTTCCTTCTAGCTCTGCTCTCTTCCTCCTCTCCCACATTTAGTATTCAGAGTTCCATAAGGGGATAGAGGGAGCAGAAGGCACTAATTGGGGACTTCAACAGCAGAGTCCAGGGAAGGGGTAGGGACGGTTTTATGGCCTGCAGCATGCAGGGGGTCAGACCAGATGATCATAATGGTCACTTCTGACCTTAAAGTCTATGAGTCTAAGTTCTGACTTCCTCACTTTCCTCCTTCTCCTCTTCTTGCCAACTCCTTCTAGTACCTGACAGGGGAAGAAGGGAAAGAAGGATCAGCATCAGGAGCCATAGCCTCCTGAACAGCTGGAAAGGATGAAGACATCTTGTGGGAGGGTGGGGAGCTACGTGGCCCAGCAAGAAGCTGGAAGGTAGGCAAGTCCGCCTGAGGGTTTCAGTCATTTGGGGGGGACGGATAGCTCAGTGGTTTGAGCATTGGCCTGCTAAACCCAGTGTTGTGAGTTCAGCCCTTGAGGGGGCCACTTCTAGGAGATAGGATATCTCCATTTATTTATTATTTATAGAGTTGGAGAATGGGGATCACACCTGGCACACAGGATCAACACAAGGAAGGGCCTAAGCATTTGACTTTAACACAATGACACTTATACATAGAAAAAGCTATTTTAGGTCCTTTTTTGAGGTTTTTTGATTCCTTCTGAACTTTATACTTAAAATGTAAGTTCCTGGGTCAGAGACTGTCTTTTTGTTCTGCATTTATACAGCGCCTAACAGAATAGGCAGAGTGAAGGGGGGAAAAAAAGGTAAATGGTTACAAATATATTTTTTTCTGAAGTCTGTAGTTGACACAGAACACAGGAAGACTGAGCTAAAATTTTTACAGACAGTGGGGTGGGTTGAACAAGGTGAGTCACTTGTGTACCCCCTACTTCTCACTAATGTAGCCACCCCAGACTCACTAAGGAGTTGCCTACTCAAAGCCCATTCTCTTTCACTCAACCGACAAGATTGAGCGGAGTCTTGGCTGAAAGAAGATTTCTGTGAGAGGGAGATCCTGCAGGAAATCAGATTGTAGGGCTGGATCATACCACCACCATCTCAGATGAACTAGAATAACAGCCATGCTACTTGTTCTGGGTTAGAATAGACACCTGCATGTTCAACAAATGGCCACTTTAAACAGGGTAAGTTATATAAACTAGTATCAGAGGGGTAGCCGTGTTAGTCTGAATCTGTAAAAAGCAACAGAGGGTCCTGTGGCACCTTTGAGACTAACAGAAGTATTGGGAGCATAAGCTTTCGTGGGTAAGAACCTCACTTCTTCAGATGCTCCCAATACTTCTGTTAGTCTCAAAGGTGCCACAGGACCCTCTGTTGCTTTTTACAGATTCAGACTAACA
>NC_048301.1:59830285-59870026 GCF_013100865.1 Trachemys scripta elegans | reverse complement strand
AAGAAGTGAGGTTCTTACCCACGAAAGCTTATGCTCCCAATACTTCTGTTAGTCTCAAAGGTGCCACAGGACCCTCTGTTGCTTTTTATATAAACTAGAGTTTTAAAATAGGTAAGAGGTGTTATTCAGAAATGTGTTAGCAAACACAAATTAACCTATTCTGGACACATTCTTAGTGGAGACCAGTAGAAGTAGGTAGAATCAAGGAGAGCCAATAGCAGAGGACCTGTGGGCTCTCTGCAGCATTCACAAGTTCTCTTAGGGCTGGAGTTGCTGGGATACAGAGCTGGGGCTAGGCATAATTAAACTAAACAATTGCTTAGGACCCAAGCAGCTCAAGGGGACCCTTACTTCCTTTTTATTATAAAAACTTGCCTGTTTTAGTATGGAGCGGGAATATTCCTGCTTGGGGCCCCCACTGGGCTAACACTGGCACTGCTGGGATATATAATAATGAGCTATATGTGTATAGATTTGTTTCTCCTGCTGAGGCTTCTCTCTGTCTTGGAGGTGTGTAGGTTCAAGTGGGCAGCCCCTTGATGACTAGCACAACAGAGCTCAGCCCTCAACAGTGCTATTATAACTTTCTCAAGTACCAAATTACTCTAAGTATCCATAAGTAAGACACTGTCACTTTAATCACATAAATGTTCTGGTTAACAGGATAACCTTCTATTTCCTTTAAAGAGAACCCTGATTTCCCCACTTCAAGAGCAGTAAGTTCAGCCCTCACTGTGAAGAATCGAGGCCATATGCTAGGGCAGTGATACGCAGACCTGAGGTTCAAGAGCCAAATTAGTAATTACTCAAAAGAGCCACAGTTGTATGAATTCATAGTTTCGTTTATGATATTGTATAGACTATATATATATATAAAACGTATAATTCTCACAGCAAATGTTAATAACATAGTGCAAGTTGATACTTAATAACATAGTAAAAATATCCTAACTTGTTAATAATAACTTAGATTGGTTAATAATTAAATCACCCAGTGTTTTAGTATCATGTGCTACAAAGAGCCAGGAGACACATTACAGAACCACTTATGGCTGTGAGCCTTCGTCAGTATCACTGTGCTAATGGATCATTTCCCCCCTCTACCTGCCACTTTCTAGTCTCCCACTTAACACTTGTGCCTTCTTCAGTGCTGCCCTGTGAACTCAGAAAAGCCACTCTTCTTCTGCACCTACCAGCCCCTTGTCTCCTTCACATCCTTAAAATACATTGATTGTGTGAATCCTGACAAGTGTGTTTGCTAGTTTCCCTCCTCCACAAACATGGGCCCTCACATAGTTCTGTCTGTGTCTGAGCGAGATCACAACCCCTGGAGCAGAGACCCTGTCTTCTTAGCTTTGTGCAATGCTACCTGCTCACTGTAGGTGCTCCATAAATAGGACCACATTCCTACCACATTCACAGCTGTGAAAAATGCATCATGGATGATGAAATCTGGTCTCCATTGTGAAATCTGCTGGGAAGGGGCAGGCATGGGCAGTGGGTATAAGAGGCCAGGGGAAGGCTAAGCCTACCCAAACAGGATGTGGCACATCTCTCTCTGGAGGCGCACCAGCCTGCCACCTTTAGAGCGCCTCTGCTGCTGAAAGGATGCCTGGGCAGTACTTCTGCCCACACTCCGCCCCAAGGCCGCACTCCCACTTGTCTTCTTTTTCCGTGGCCCTGCCCACACTGCTCCTCTTCCTGCCCCGTCTGTCTTTTCCCCCAAGGTCCTGCCCTCACTCCGCCTCTTCCCTCCCCCCCCGGCATGTCGCTCCTTGGCAGGCGGGGGGGGGGGCAGAGTGGCACAACTGGTGGGTAGGAGTGAAAAGGTGCGAGCAGCAGGTGTCCTTCTGGGAGAAGGTAAAGAGGCACAAATGACGGGGGCTTCAGGAGCGGGCCTCGGGATGAAGCCATGGTCCAGGTGCCGGTGTCCCTTCCCACTTCTAGGGAGTTTCCGAATGTGGGAGTCATGTGCTGCCCCAGGGGCCACCTCAGTCGCGCTCCTATCATGTGCTGGGCTATAGCTGCTAGGCCTGGGAGGGATGGGACTTCCTCTTCTCCTGCAGGGGCTGCTTCCGGGGCCAGATCAGACCCACCTCCGGGAACTTCCCCCATCTTCAGGAAGGTCAGCACCCCTGCCCCGCTTCCTGCCCCTGTTGCTTTGCAGTCATGGGGGGGAGGGACTCACAGCACGGAGTAGCCACAGAGCTTCTTGCTGCTGGCAGAGGTTCCCAAAGGTGGGTCTGACCCAACCTGGGACTCATGGCCCATGCGGGGGAAATGGAAGTCCTGTCCAGTCCCTCCCTAGCCTGGCTGGGACTATTAGCTGGAGCCTGGTAGGAGCCCCTGGCTGGGGTGTTCCCAGCCAATGGTGCCGGAACTGGAGGGGGGGAGAGAGGCAGGGGCCATACCTGACACTTTTAAACATGGCATAGTTCGGTGGGGGCAGGTAGGGGTTGCTCTTCATGGCAGAGGAGCTGATAACGGTGATCAGCTCCCCCACTGTAAAGTGCAGCCCCTGCCAGTGCCACTCCAAACCTGCCCAAGGCTTGCAGTTTTGCGGGTCAATACCACCACGAAGCACAGCCCCTTCTGCTGCTCCATGCCATAAAGGCTTGCAGTTTGGGGGGGGGGGGCCCTGGCCCCCAGTCATCCCAGTTCCAGCACCAATGCCCCTCCCCCACTTTTACAAAGGTTCTGGAGTCCTTGCCCTCAGCCAGGCCCTTCCCGGCTCTGGGCCCAGCACTCAGGGGATAAAGGGACCTTGGGCTATGTGTGTGGATGGACCACAGCACCCCACTGACCATGGGGCCCTGGGCAGTCACCCATGGGTAAGGCTGGCCTTGTCCCCCCCAAAAAGTGATGACCCCCCTATACCATGGGACCCTCAAGTCTGTGCTGCTTAGCTCTGAAGGAAGCGCCTGTCAGCAGCAGCGGAGAAGTAAGGGTGGCAATACTGCAACACCCCTACAATAGTCTTGCAAACCCCCCCCCCATTTTGGGTCGGGGCTCCCTGGTTACCAACACTGGGAAATTTCAGATATAAATATTTGAAACCATGAAATTGAGAATTTAAAAAAGCCTATGACCATGAAATTGACCAAAAAGGACTGTGAATTTGGTAGAGCCCTATCCATAAATAATAAATGGAGTGCACAATTTTGCTCTCAGTCCCTCCCCAGGCTATGATCATCATTGATTACACACAACCCATGGGATCCCTGCTGTTTCAATGGGCATGAGGATTTGGAAAACATTGTCCCCCGCTAATATCCTTGTCCTTGGGAGAGTGATTTCAGGCCTGGAGCATGCACACATGCACCCCCAGCAATGGAGCCTCATATACTACTTGCTGGAAGATTTTTCTGTTGGCTATCTTTGTGGCCAAGTTTAGGGTAGTTCTGCAGAGCAGGGAAATGCAGTCTAGGAACAAATTACATTCCCCTGCTTCCCTCCCCCACCAACCAACCAAAACCAGCAATGCAATAATACATTTGTGCCAAAGATATTTTATTGAGAAGGGACAGTCACATTTTGTTATTCCATGAATTAAAATGGAAATCATTCATATTACAAAAGAATAACTCAGAGAAGCACCATAGACAAATGTATTTGTGTCCAAAGCTTAATCGTAGTGGGAGAGAGAGTGGAAAATATCAGCGAGTATGCAGCGCTATCTAGATAAGCTAAAGGCTCTCCAAGCTCTGGGTTTGCCAGGCAGAGGCGAAAGCTGCCGGGAAGGAAGTGCTACTCAGCTTGAATTCTCCTCCTGCTCAGAGAGTAACTCAGGACAAGCTAGACACACACTTGTTCCCCAAGGATTGACTCAGCGGAAGGCAAAACCTGGCAGTCTGCTGTGGCGTTCAACAAGGATGACTTTCACCTCCTTGCATTCGTTAGTGAAGCGTTTAAAACCCCGACAGGCTCTGCCAAATTTACTTTGTCCGCCCCGCAGGAAACAATCAAGACACTCTTTGTACGGAGAGGCTGCAATCTGAAGGCAACCCAAGCTTGTGCTTGGGCTGTTTATATGCATAATGGAGATGCTGATCTCGTGCCAAAGTTAATGTCACAGTGTCAACTCCTGAACACAACTTCTTGCAAGGCTTCCGGTAAATCGTATTAACCATTTAATACCCGGTCGAATTAAAATTTAGACTCCGGGGAGGGGAAAATTATACCTCATTGTCTGAATCGGAATGCAAATAATTAGGGCAGGTGAGTACCCGACTGCCTACTAGTAGGTTTGTTTATGCAGTTCTAGCGGGGTTAGTGTACATTTAACAGGTGGTTTACACTCCCATGGTCTGCTTTACGTGGAATAAATCATTATTAATCTAGATCCCTTCACTTCTTGCTATGAGCTGTTGTAAGGCTCTGAAGTTTTAATAAGGGGCAGTGCGAATACGCCGACCCTTTTATGTCAACAATAATTCAGGGAAGTTAGCAGAGACAGCGCTTCTTTTCTCAATCCTTCTTGCCTTCAGGCTAAGCTTGCTGCTCAAACCTCTGCCACATACAGAAGCCAGGTTGAAGGACTTCCCCAGTGCAGCCAGAGATCGGAAACGTCTGATCTCTAGAAAGCGAAAATCGCTGAGACTCCGGACCTGCAAAAAGGCATCATCAAGGTAACCACAGCTCACTTGGCAGTAGGTGCTGTGTTAAGATCGCCTCTGGCTCCACATGCTGTCACTACCAATGGGAAATGGAATGGAACTGCATCGGAGTCAGAGCTGACCTAACACGGAGCAGACAGAAGACTACTGAGCAAGAAGGCTGGTGGGGAGCAGCGGGCAGAAGGGGGCTTTCTGTTCCCTCCTTACCGGCTGGAGGCTTTCAAAGGGGAGGTAACAAAAATTCACTGCGAAGGGCTTCTGACTTTCCTGGGAAAGGGAGTAACTGCGCGGGGGAGAAAACCCCTCATACAAGCAATGATCTTACCTAAAGCTATACAGAGAGCGTTCCCATTGGGAGAGATCTGCTCTTGAGTGTAGGCAGGGCGAGCTGGCATGCCCAGCGCAGCAAGCAGGGTGCTCCCAGAGGGCTCGGAGTAGGGTGGTTCTTCACTGGGCATCCCCAGCCCGGCAGCTCTGAGGGGTGTCTCTCATTTTCACCGAGACGGTGAAGGGCAGAGGTTTGAGGGCCAGCCCGTGGATGCAGTCCATGGTGAGCCGCTCGGCCGGGTTGGCCTCGAAGGTGCACTGGTGCAGGAGGATGGCGGTGAAGAGGAAGATCTGCAGCTTGGAGAGCTGGTCGCCGATGCACCTTCTCTTGCCGATGGAGAAGATCATGACGCTGCAGGTCAGGTCCTTGTCCAGCTTCTGCTCTCCGTCCAGAAACCTGGCCGGGTTGAAGAGGTGGGGGTCCTTCCACTTGTGCCGGTCGTGATTGACCGACCACTGGTTGACGAAGACCACCGTGTCCTTGGGGATGCGGAAGCCCTGGAGTACCACGTCGGCGGTGGTGGCGTGCGGGATGGTAACCGGCACGAAGCTGCTGAAGCGGAGCGTCTCGTAGATGAAGGCTTCCAGGTAGGGCAGGCAGCCGCGGTCCTCGGCCGTGGGCAGTCGGTCCCGCCCCACCACGCGGTCCAGGTCAGCCTGCAGCTGGCGCTGGAGGTGCGGGTGCTTGAGCAGCAGCAGCAGGACCCAGCACAGGGCGGTGGAGGTGGTGTCCTGGCCGGCCCCGAAGATGTCGGTCATGGTGCCCTCCACGTAGTCCCGGCTGAGCCCCTCCTGCGCCCCGCCGCCGCCCTGCTCGATCTTGCCGATGACGGCGTCGCTGATGTCCCGGGTGAGCCGCGGGTCGTAGGTGCCCCGGTGCTGGGCGACCTTGACCCTAACGAAGTCGTGCAGCTCCTGGTTGAGCGCCTGGAAGTCGCGGAAGACGCGGCGCACGGGGTTGGGGAAGGCCTGGAGCCAGGGCAGCACGTCCACCAGGCTGCCCGCGCCCACCGTCTGCCCGAACTTGTCGTTGCGGCCCAGCAGCGCCCGGAACTCGCCGTCGTCGTGGCTGTAGCGCTGGCCGAAGCACAGGGCGCAGATCACGTTGGCGTTGGCCACCGTGAACAGCGGGCACGGGTCGAAGTAGGCGCCGCCGGCGCCCCGCCGCAGGAAGCCCCGGATCAGTTCCCGCGCTTCTGCCGCCACGTGCTGCTCGAAGAGCTGCCGGCTGCGGCCGCTGGCGGTGGAGAAAGCCCGCAGGCTGGCGTGGGCCAGGCGGCGGTGGGCTCGCCACTGCTCGCTGTAGCGGCCGAAGGCAATGCTCCGGCCGCCGGACACCAGGCGGAAGGAGGGGAAATCGGGCCGGCCGGCGAACTGGCCGCCCTGCCGCACCAGGGCTTGGCGGATGACGGCCTCGCCGTTGAGCACCACCACGGCCCGCCGGCCCAGCCGCAGCTGGAAGACGTCGCCGTACCGCTGGGCCATCTTGCAGAAGGTGAGGTGGGGCAGGCGGCCCAGCTGCAGGACGTTACCCACCAGGGGCCAGGGGAAGGGACCCGGCGGGCTCCCGCTCTGCGGCCTCAGGCGCCTCCTCGCCCACAGGCAGAGGAAGAAGGCGCTGGCGAGGAGCAGGGCGGGCCGGACCGTGTCCTTGAGCCAGGGGGCTGGTTCCCCAGGGCTGCCGCCGCTGCTCTCCCCTCCCGTGGCCATAGCGCTGATCCCGCCCAGACTCTGGGTCCCGGCCTGGGGAAAAGTCTAGGGAGCCTCTCGTGACCCCAAACTATCTGGGGGGAAATCTCTTCAGTCCAGCCAGTCACTAGTTCAGCACCTGAACCGTCTAGGAACCTGCCTTGTGCGCTCCCCGGGAGATGGCTCCTTATTGAGCTTGGACACCCAGTAAATCTCCTCTCAGCCTATAGATCCCTCCGCAGTTTCCAGGGTCTCATAGTCTCATCCTGAGTTCCTATAGTTTTTGCTTGAGCGAATGAGTTTCTTCAAATTGCTTTGTCAGGTTGATCCTTGAGACTCTGTACCAGAGAGCGCTTTTTTTTTTTTGCCTGTGTCTTTGCCTAGTAATTTCAGTCCCGTCCTGTGTTAACCTTCTCTAAGATCCCTCTCTCAGCTCTGCTCTGGTGATTTGGAAGGGTGCATGCCCTGGCTTTATAGCTGCCTTGAAAGGGGCTGAGCCTCTCTCCTCCCATTGTGGTGGTCCCAGAGTCCCCCGAAAAGTCCGTGCGAAGCGGTTACGTGATTTCGTCCCGGGGAGAATTGAAACAGCAGATTCATCCATCAAAAGAGGAAAGTCTGCAACTTTCCAAACTCTTCCCTGTGCCAAAGGCAACACGGTTCCCGCAGCAGCAGCAGGAGGAGGAGAGCTTTTATCACGAGTCTCTGTGAGGCGCCTTAACAGCCTTTCCCCACTGGGAGACTTCAGCACAAGGAAGGGGTATTCTTTTGTGCTTTGAAAGAGTCGCTTTCTAACTTCCAAGTTTGTTAATTGCAGCAGAAGCTGCAATATAGAGCCGCCCCTCCCTCTCTGCCCAGAGAATGCTGCTGAATGGCTGACAGCCTATGAAGAAGTACCTGCATCTCACCTGCAGGGCCAGGTATCTCTCCAGCACTCTGTCACCCTTACCAAGCATCACATGTAATTAATATCCAAGCAGTGAGATTAGTCTACCATGAGATAGGAGCCAGGACACCTGAGTTCTAACAATAACTGGCTGTAAGTTAACCTTAAGCAAGTCACATCCTCTCTGTGCCTGACTTCCTCCCTCTATAAAATGGGGCTGGAATGTTTGTGAAGGGCTTTGAGATCCCCAGATGGAAGGAGTTACAGAAGTGCAAAGTATTTTGATAGCACATCTGCAGAAGTTACCTGTAGAATACATTGTAAGTTCATGGGTTTCTTAAGACCAGGTATAGAACATGGAGGAATCAGCCTGGGCAGGGTGATGGGGAAAAGTAGAGGTACAGTATTCTCTTATGTTCTCAGATCTGCCAAGGGCTTGCTGTGTGATTCTGGGTAAATCATAAAGCTGCCCCATCCCTCAGTTTCTCTGTCAGTAAATAAAGTGTTTTAGTGTCTATGGATGAAATGAAAAGCCAGATATATGAGCTAAGTATTGCTAAATCTTACCATTCAGTGTTGAGTTATGGATACAGTTGTGCCCATACAAAATATTCAGACCAGGAGGTAGAAAGAGGCAAATAAAATCAAAACAAAATACAAGATAAAAAACATGCATCCTCCTCTCATGCCACAGGTGCCTGTCAGAATTCATTCCCTTACCAGGTATGTTTCCTTAGTGGTGTGTGAGTTATAACCATATGATATCTGTGTTATTAATGGCTCAACTTGGTCTATAAAGAGTATCTGAGAATGTCCTTAACAGGGTGGGGGTGAAGAATCAAAGATTATTAGCACAGTGTGTTGGGGAGAGAGCAGCTGTGAGATGAGTACTAGCGAAGAGGGTCAGAACTGATCCTGTGCAGTCTAGTCACCTCCACAGCTTTCTGTGGTGTATGGTTAAAAAAAAAATCAAGTAGATTTTTTGGTCACATCCTGTGATGATGATACCATCACATCTTCAAAGGGTTTTACAGCCATTACCTACTGAATCCTCATAATACTCGGAGAGGGAGAGAAGTAGGTAGAATCACCTAATAAATTTCACCCCCAGCTGTTAGAATCTTGTTTATAATTGCACAGGCAAACTGAACAGTTCTGTTGCCCAACCTCTTTCATAGGTGTGCTTTCAGAACATGCTTTAATCAATTAGTTTAGAAAAAGAAATTGACTTGATCAGATCTGGGCTCATCTGCAGACTTGATCAAAAAGCTTAAAGTTAACCCTTTAGAGCCTAGCCTCCAGGTATTTGTCAACTGGGAGTTTGCTATGTTATTGCAAGGAAGAGGGAAGGTTTCTGGACGTCTGGGAGACAGATCTCTCCTCACTACCTGCTCCTCACAGTGACTCACCTCGCCCTGCTGCCACTTCTAGACACTACTCTTGGTCTGAGTAAGAGATAGGCCACATTAGGAATTGAGGCCAGGAACAGGGGAGAATTGGCAAGGAATGGCAACTGATCCAGACAGGGAGCTGGATCCAATAGCTAAGAATGCTAGGTCACTGGCCAGCTAGGATGGGGCAGGCAGCCTTTCCAGTGCACAGTTGGGGCAGGGACCTAGAAAACTATGCAGGGTGTGTGTCTTATTTTGCTGAATGTTAGCCCAGTCACATGGGCCCAGATCCACAGAGGCATTCAGGCTCCTCAGATCCATGAAAGTGAGGAACCTAAATACCTTTGTGGATCTGGGCCATGGGGAATATGAGCTTACTGCTAGGTTATAGGGCAAGTGAAGAAGATAAACATTTTCAAGATTAAAAAAATCATTGTTCTGATTTTGATAATTTAAAAGAAACTCTTACTGGACTAGAAAGTGTTGTTGTTTTGACTAGAGAACATTGACAAAAGGAGAAGCCCTATGTGAATATATTTAAGGGAATTTGTTTCCTATCTTCTTTTAAAAGAACTTCAGTTAAGCTGGCAATTTTCCCTTGTTTTCAGGTTTCCCACTCCTTCCTTTTGTGTAGGAAGATGGCTCATCCTCCTGGAAGGACAGGGTTGTACCTCCTCAGCTAAGGGCAGTCCGGGGTGGAGTGAGGTGTGGGTGAGTGTAAAAGGAGGAGAACAATGTGGTCTGAGCTCAGGGCTAGACATTCCTGAGTTCTAATCATAGAATTGTAGGACTGGAAGGGACCTCAAGAAGTCATCTAGTCCAGTTCCCTGTACATATGGCAGGACTAAGTGGTATCTAGACCAGGGGTTCTCAACCTTTTTCTTTCTGAGGCCCCCCCAACATGCTTAAAAACTCCATGGCCCACCTGTGCCACAATAACTGGTTTTCTGCATACAAAGCCAGGGCCGGTGTTAGGGGGTAGCAAGTAGGGCAGTTGCCCAGGGCCCCGTGTCACAGGGGTCCCCATGCATTGGCCTGCTAAACCCAGGGTTGTGAGTTCAATCCTTGAGGGGGCCACTTAGGGATCTGGGGCAAAATCAGTATTTGGTCCTGCTAGTGAAGGCAGGGGGCTGGACTCGATGACCTTTCAAGGTCCCTTCCAGTTCTAGGAGATACGATACGATGACGCTGCATTGCTCAGGCTTCGGCTTCAGCCCCGGGTGGCAGGACTTGGGGCCCTGGGCTTCAGTCCCATGCAGTGAGGCTTTGGCTTTCTGTCTTGGACCCCAGCAAGTCTAACACTGGCCCTACTTAGTGGCCCCCTTGAAACTTGTTCACGGCCCCCCCCCAGGGGACCCTGGACCCTAGGTGAGAACCACTGATCTAGACCATTCCTGACAAGTGTTTGTCTAACCTGCTCTTAAAAATCTCCAATGATGGAGATTCCACAACCTTCCTAGGCAAGTCATTCCCGTGCTTAACTACCCTGATAGGAATTTTTTCCTAACATCTAACCTAAACTGCCCTTGCTACAATTTAAGCCCATTGCTTATTGTACTATCAGAGGTTAAGGAGAACAATTTTTCTCCCTCCTCCTTGTAACAACCTTTTATGTACTTGAAAACTGTTACACCTCTACCCCAATATAACATGAATTCGGATATAACGCAGTAAAGCAGCGCTCCGACGGGGCGGGGCTGCTCACTCCGGTGGATCAAAGCAAGTTTGATATAACACGGTTTCACCTATAACGCGGTAAGATTTTTTGGCTCCCGAGGACAACGTTATATCGAGGTAGAGGTGTATGTCCCCTCTAAGTCGTCTCTTCTCCAGATTAAACAAACCCAATTCTTCGGCACAAGGTGGGAATCTTATGTCTCTTTGAGTCCCCACCCCTCTTTCTAAATGGTAAAGCCCCAGGTTTAAGATGGATGCCAGTACCAGGTGACATGGTCACATGTCCTGTGAGACCCCAAGCCTTCATTCTTCCCAGCCTGACTCACAGGAAGGTTGCAAGTAAACGGAGCCATCTACAGTCAATTGTCCTAGTTGATGGGAGCCATCAGGATTCCAAATCACCACTAATGGCCCACATTTTGAATAATTACAATAGGACCTCAGAGTTATATTTCATATTTCTAGTTTCAGATACAAGAATGATACATTTTTACAAGTAGAATGATCACACTCGGTAGATCAGGAGTCGGCAACTTTTCAGAAGTGGTGTGCCGAGTCTTCATTTATTCACTCTAATTTAAGGTTTTGCATGCCAGTAATACATGTTAACATTTTTAGAAGGTCTCTTTCTATAAGTCTATAATATATAACTAAACTATTGTTGTATGTAAAGTAAATAAGGTTTTTAAAGTTTTTAAGAAGCTTAATTTAAAATTAAATTAAAATGCAGAGCCCCCTGGACCGGTGGCCAGGACCCGGGCAGTGTGAGTGCCACTGAAAATCAGCTCGCGTGCCGCGTTTGGCACGTGTGCCATAGGTTGCCTACCCCTGCAGTAGATTATAAGCTTTGTAATAATACCTTACAAGAAACCTTTTGCATGAAGCATATTCCAGTTACATTATATTAGCATATTTTCATAAAATCATATGAAGTGCAACGTCATACTTGTTATGATTTTAAATTTACCAATAAAGTTTAATGCCAGGAAAGAGATCAGTTTGGATTGTGTGAAGAAGTGTGTATCTTCTGTGAAGGTGGACAGCATTAAATATTAAGTATTAATATGAAGTTGAAGTAAAAAGCCATAAGGACTGATGTTTAGCTCTTGTAAATTGGCACAGATCCTGGCACTTGGATCCCAAGTCCTGGGTAGATACAATCATGGGAACAAGCATTCCAAACAGCCTGCCTCATGTGTATTCTGCACTGTCCCTTTCCAAAGTAAGAATGCTTTCTGGTTTATATTATTATCTTTATTGAAAGTGTTTCAATAGTTGGGAATGTATTAATTTTACAGCAATGTTTCAAAGGTGCCGTTTACCTGCAGCTCCCACTGATTTCAGCTAGACTTGCGGGTGCTCAGCGCCTCTGAAAAGTCAGGCCATGAAAGTCTAAAGTTAGGAACGCCAAAGGAGAGGCCATTGAGGCTTACTCTGTCTCTGCCTTAGTTGTTCCACCTGTAAAATGGAAATACCTACCCACCTTTGTAAAGCATTTTGATATCTGTGATTGAAAAGTGGCATTATGATTATTTTATAAAAAGGAAAAAAAACTTCACTTAGAATTCTTCATAGATCCAAGATGCAGTCATTAGTACTTGTTCATATGTTTTATTAATTACTAAGGACATATTTAGTCACATACTAAGTAGGTAATTGCCTAATGTGCAACATATAACGGGGCATAATCAGAATAATAAGGGGATCTCCATGGTTAATCACCAACAGGACAGATCCAAATCATTCTCTGTAAGCAAACTTTCTGTCCACCAGATCCTCTCAAACGTTTTCCTTGTTTCTGCCCAATGACATACAGATTAAACATGTCCCTGAAACCTCTGCACTCTTTTCACCTCCACCTTCTTTGAACTACCAAGTAGTGGAGGAATCTGGGGCACATTGGGGGACTAAAGAGGCACACAGAGCAGAAACAGGAATGCCTTTTCAAAGGATGAAATTACAGAGATAAAGGACTACTAAGCGAAATTAGTTGGTGAAAAAAAGTGAGGAGGATATGATGGAGAGAAGATATTAAATCCTTTAACCCCCTAGCATGCAGCTAGAGGTTCCTGGCTGGCTGTAGCTAAATGAACACATTTTCCTTTTAAAATGTTCTAAACAAGCTGGATTGTTTTTATCAAAGAAGAGAAACAAAGAAGTTAAATGTCAGATATTTAAAACAACCCTAACATTTTATTAAAGCAGCCACATACTCCCAAGCCCGTGCATTAGACTGGCATTTCTGGGTGCTCAAAGCACTTAGGCCCAGATCCTCAAGGGCATTTATGTGCCTAAGTCCCACTGAAATTTATGGGAGTTAGTTGCCTAAATACCAGTGAGGATCTGGGCTTTAGCATTCAGCAAACCCTTTGTCATGTCACTATATTATCTACCTGCCATATTTTATTACTTCAATATGCTGTATTACTTTCCCAGACACATTCTACTGGGTGTAATTAGCTGTATCAGACTAGATCAGGGTGGGCAAACTTTTTGGCCCGAGGGCCACATCTGGGTGAGGAAATTGTATGTAGGGCTGGGGCAGGGGTTTGGGGTGCGGGAGGGGTGTGGTGGGGGCTCAGGGCAGGGGATTAGGGGGCTCAGGGCAGGGGTTTGGGGTGCAGCAGGGGGCAGAAGGCAGGGCGTTAGGGGGCTCAGGGCTGGGGGTTGGGGTGCAGAGTGTACGAGGGGGCTTAGGGCAAGGGATTGGGGTGTAGGAGCGGGTGTGGAGTGGGGCGGGTTCAGGGCAGTGGGTTGGGGTGCAGGAGGGGTGCGGCAGGGGCTCAAGGCAGGGGGTTAGGGGGCTCAAGGCAGGGGGTTGGGGTGCAGGAGGGGGTGTGGAGTGCAGTAGGGGGCTCAGGGCAGGGGGTTGGGGTGCAGGAGGGCTGCAGCAGGGGGCTCAGGGGTTGGGGTGCAGGAAGGGTTCGGGGTGCGGGCTCTGGCCTGGCACCGTTTACCTCGAGCGGCTCTGGGGTGGCAGCGGGGCTAAGGCAGGCTCCCTGCCTGCCCTGGCCCTCACCGCTCCCGGAAATGGCCGGCTTATTTGGCAGTGGCTCCTGGGGGTGGGGTGGCACAGACAGCTCTGCTGCGCACCTTCGGGTACCACCCCAGAAATTTCTGTTGGCTGCAGTTCCCCGTTCCCGGCCAATGGAAGCTGTGGGGGGCGGTGCCTGCAGATGAGGGCAGCGCATGGAGCCCTCTGTCCCCCTGCCCTCCCCCAGGGGTTGCAGGGACATGATGATGGCCACTTCCAGGAGCGGCACAGGGCCAGGGCAGGAAGGGAGCCTGCCTTAGCCCTGCTGCGCCATGGGGTTGGCAATCCTGCGGCCCGGATTGAAAGCCCTGACGGGCCGGATCCAGCCTGCGGGCCGTAGTTTGCTCTCCCCTGGACTAGATAGAGGCCTGGTGTCAAGTTCAGTGTTACGTAAGCAGCAGAGATCATCAACCCAAATATATATTTGCAAGGAAGGTTACAGTCAGACATGAAGCTGAAAAGGTAGTTTATCTTGTCAGGTAAAGTAATTGTCATCATTCTTGAAGTTGGAGAGGCCTTGCATGCGATGCTTCAGTACCTAACAATATCCAGTCAGAGCTTGTGCTATAGAAGCCGCACACAGTTTATAGAAGTGCAGTTTCTCTTTCAAATGTGATTCATGTTACAACTGAATAGCTCCGAAAGAAACTGATACCAGTGTTAATGCCGTCTGAACACAAATTGCATGTCTCTGTATAATCTTGCGGAGAAGGATTTAAAAAACCATAAGTTAATAAAAACAAACAACTCTCCAAGTCAATTAGTCAGAGTTATTTCACTGTAGACAAGGATACTGAAATGTTCACAAGCCCATTGCGTTCATTTCTGAGGTTGGTGTTAGCAGAACTAGTTGCAGGATTTTTGGGGTCCCATTCAAAGTTAGTCTTTAGCCCTCTAAATACAATCAATTCCAAGTTGTGATGTGTGGGTCTAATCATCATAGGTTGCTTCAGTCTGTAAAAGTTGTGATACAATCAAATCACTTATTAATACAACATCAGGACAATGTGATGTTACATTGCAAAGTGTTCAGTTTGGATTTTGTAATAACTCTGCAGATTAGACTATCCTGTGAAAATTGATTGTTCTGCACATTTTGTGTTGCGTGACAAAGGTTCCATGACTGCAGGGGGCCATGGGTGCGGTGTGGTTTCTAAAACAGCTTGTGCATTAGAAGAGAAGGATAACATAGTTTTTGGTTTCCTGACAGATGCTAACTATTCTTCCAAAATGTGATACAGCAAAGTCAAATCATGAACACTTGCAAGAAATTGATGTGTACAGTACAGACTATCTCATATGAACATACCAAAATGGCGGTACACAGAAGCCTTTCCATATTTATGGGCTGCTGTACTGACAGAAAAGTGATACTCATGCTCTCTGACTTGGTTACTGTCATAGCTATGCTGACATTAAAAGAACATCTTTGAAATGAAAGCCAGATTTTACTAGCTGAGGGGAAAGGGAAGTAACACCATACCTGGTGTATTTGTCCCAGTTACTACAAGCAAAGATGAAATAAATTTAGAATGGAAAATAAATGACAGTGTTCGGAGATCAAAGACAAAGTGTACCAGTGGGTTTTAAACATCTGTTGTAAGCAGCTGACCAAAACTGATGCCCAGTGAGTTATTGCTCTGTCTCTCTAGTCTTGGAGTGTTTCACTTCACTCTTCACAAAAAAGGAAACTGCATAGGTTTGGTGGATGCCTTTGGCCAAAGACATATTGTCATTGCATTTGATAGAGCACATAATTTGAATGCCCAAGAGAGAGTGGTGGTGACTAGCAGAATTCAAGGATAATGTACAGTACTTAGTTTTCAGAGTAGCAGCCGTGTTAGTCTGTATCCGCAGTACTTAGTTTTGGCAGCTTTTACACTGCCTTCATCTTTGCATCTATGTTTTGGATGTCACAGGCTGTGTTTCACATGTTCTAATGGCGTAGTAATAAAGTTATAACTGTCATCACTTCCATTATAAATCCAGATTTACAGGGACTTTTAAATTAGTTGAACACAAGGTTTGCACTCTGCTCACAATGTCCAAAGTGTCAGCCTATAAGCAAGTTATAAGAAAAAACTTTTCAAGGAAAAATAGAATTCATCTAATTGTATTATGAGTGCCAAACAATAGCAGTTTATTAAATTAAGATGCATTTTTCTGCTCCTATCATTCAAAACCAGTTTTGCTTTCTAGCCTACAATATTGCATGCATTTAAACTGTAATGACTGTAATTTTGGTATTTATTTTAATTAAAAACACTGCAGTTACTAACTTTGAAAACTTCCTGTTGCACATGTGTGACTGTTTTGAGAAGCTTTTCAGTAGTTCTGTCTAGATGCCTTAGGTGAGATCATTCAGGACAAAAAACAGTCTGATGCAAGGTGCTAAATATCTTAAAGGACCCACTTTTTAATTAATTTTAAATCATAAATGAATTTACTGATTTATTTGTAAACTCTCAGAAAGTTAATTCAGTACTCAAAGAGCAAGTGCTGTAATTTATTTAATTACTTAGTTCGGGGATAGGAGGAAAATACAGGGTTCCTGCTCAATAAAGAGTTATAGGATCAACGAGTCAGGTGAAGACTATACATAAAATAAACAATAAGCACTTGCCCTGTAGACCAGAATGACCTCTTGTTTCTTACCCTTCAGGGAAATATTCCTCTTAAAATATATATCAATATATTGTTCAATATGGTATGTTAACACTTAACTATATCAACTGCTGTCTGAGGAGTTAAGACCATATTGCTTTAATTTATTAGGCCTTAACCCCACTCATGTGAGGTAGATATTGTTAGAGCAATCATTTTATCATTGGAGTTTGCTTCTTTGACTTCTTCTTGACTTCTCTTTTTTTTGTTTTGTTCTTAAGGTGTCACTGAAGATCAGTTTTTGCTCCATCCCATTCTGCAGAAGCTAAATAAATGCTACCACTTTCCACATCCTCAGCTGGAGAAGGGGATGGAAAATGCCCAGAAGTCAGGGTGGATGGGGAGCAGTACTCTCTACCATTCTTCTGCTCTCCTCTTTTTCTGCCTTGTGGTGGTAGTGGCATCAGCCAGTGAGTTTCTCCTTTCAATCTTCTGCTGCTTTGCCTGGGGACTATTGTGACTGCTTTGTTGCTGTTAAACATACCAAGTAAGTGGGGATAACAGACCTCTCCTGTGCACATAACCTTTGAACTAGTGTACTGGTATTCCAATGGAATAGTCTCTTTTTGACACTAGAACTTGTGGTGTTCACTGTGGAAGCTCGAATGTTCTAGTGGACGGCTATGTTCTATTGCCATGCACTGAGCTATAACATGTTTTGGGGGCTAGGAGAGGTAGTTCTTTAGAGATATATCACAAGCATTAGGGGAAAATTGTGTTTATATATGTGTGTGTAAATATGTTCTTAGAAAGAAGGGCTCATGTTTCTATAATTAGACATAGTTTTCTTTTGGGGGAGGGGAGGAGGGGGCATTGCTCCTATATGGTGATTTCAGGGCTGATCTGATAGTACCACCTCTCTTTTGTGAACAACTCAGTATAGCAGAATCTGCATATAGTGAACTTGGATATAGGCAAACTCTATAGTGAGGTAGAAAGTCCTGAATTGTTTCATTGCCTCAAAGTATGAAAATTCAATTCTGGTAATAGTGAATTCAGGGTAAAGTTGCTGGGGGGAGAGTACTTAGCTATTTATTGGTTTCACTGTTTATGGACTGTTTAGCAAGACAAGGTGGGTGGTAATATCTTTTTTTATTGGACCATCTTCTGTTGGTGAAAAGGATAAACTTTCCAGCTTATACAGAGCTCTTCTCAGATCTGGGAAACTATCTCAAAGTGTCACTGTTAAATACAAGGTTTGAACAGATTGTTTAGCATGAGTAGTTAACATGTATTTCAAGGGACCATTCATCTTGTCTCTCTAATATCCTGGGACCAACATGGTGTGAGGAAGTGGGACTGTTCTTAATGTTTCCTCTGAATACTGTAGGGGTCCCTCAGTTTCCCCATGCATTTCTTAAGTCTCTAAGTGGTGGGATAAGGGGGTGTAATTGTTGCGGAACAAAGGGACCAGTATGCATAAATGGCCAACACTCTGTCTCCTGGCATCTAATGGCCTGCAAGGTGATAGCTGAAGGTGTTGGAAAACAAAGGAATCAGGTGACCTCCTGGCCCGGTAAAGGGACAAAGCCCAGAGGAGGAGGGGCTGGAGAGTTTCAGTTTGGGGCTGGCTGGGGATGTGGAGTGAGTGCAGACGTGGGTGTCTGGCTCACTGCCCCCCAAAATGGACCCGGCTGAGGGGTCCTGTTCTCTGTACCTACAAGCTCTGTTTTAGACTGTGTTCCTGACATCTAATAAACTTCTGTTTTACTGGCTGGCTAAGAGTCACGTCTGACTGCGAAGTTGGAGTGCAGGACCCTCTGGCTTCCCCAGGATCCCGCCTGGGCGGACTCGCTGTGGGAAGCGCACGGAGAGGCAGAGGATGCTGAATGCTCCAAGGTCAGACCCAGGAAGGTGGAAGCTGTGTGAGATTCTTGCCCTGAAGACAGTCTGCTCACAGAGAGGAGACTTCACCAGAGTCCTGACTGGCTTCGTAGGGAGCAGTTCCAGAGCATTGCCCGGGGACTCCGTGACACATGGCTACAACAATACTGCATATGGACAATTTGTCAAGTGTCTTCTTTGTACAGTTGTTCTAAGCAATAGGCAGTATTGAGTTGGGGGCGAGGGGTAGGAAAACTTAGCCAGGCACTAAAATCAAAGGCATGAAAAGTTCTTAGGTCTTTGGCAAGGTGCTCACGGTTACTACTTGGATACATGGGGTCATGCTATAGTCATTGTGATGCAGAGACTCCTTAGAAAAGGTCCCCTGTTCTTTGCAAACAACTCTCACCTTAGACCTGACAAACTCACTACAACAAACATGTCTCACAGGATATTTATCTATAAAGAGTAACATGAAAGCTCATCACGTGTCAAGATTCATAATAATTGTGAGATTTATGTATGGGTAATATTTACAGAATAATGTATTTATATTGAAAGTGTGTTTTACGGACAGGGAATAGAAATTAGTCAAGGGGGATAATGGGTCTTGATGGCCCATTCGGGCAGAGGGGAGTTGTTACCCTGCTCTGTTTAGCCAGAGGTGCAAAGCAAGGCTCACTTGATTAGCTTTGATCAGTACCAAGACTTTCAATGGAAAACTATCAGAGGGAACTGCAAACGATCAAAATCACTTGAAGGTAAAAAAGAACCATTACAACAAGACAGGGATTTGCTCTGCTCTGAATAGAAACAAAAGACTGTTTCTGTATAACACTGGAGAGAGAGAGAGATTCTCTGAATCCATTCACTGAAGAAACCCCTTGTGGAGTGGGAGTCTTCCCATGAACATTTGGATCCCCTTTCTTGGAGAGGTAGGCAGCTGTGCAACAGACTGAACTGTGTGGGTGGGCGGGGAACATACTTTATTAGCTAGGAAAGGTAACTACTGATAAGTGTAGAGCCAGGTTTGTGCCTTATGATTTTGTTTTGTATGATAACTAGTTGTTCACATATTTCCTTCATTTCTAGTTAAATCTTTACCTTTTCTTAAATAAACCTACTTTTGTTTTATTATAAGTACTGACAAGTGCTGTGTGATTTACAGAAGTGGTGGTTTACAGTAAAACTGGTAAATTGGGGTATACTGCACATTTGGGGGAGATGATCTGGGATTTTTGTGAATTGCCAAGTATCAGGGGATAGCCGTGTTAGTCTGTATCTACAAAAACAACAAGGAGTCTGGTGGCACCTTAAAGACTAACAGATTTATTTGGGCATAAGCTTTCGTGGGTAAAAACCTCACTTCTTCAGATGCATAGAGTGAAAGTTACAGATGCAGGCATTATATACTGCCTTATGTCAGTATATAATGCCTTCATGTGTAACTTTCACTCTATGCATCTGAAGAAGTGAGGTTTTTACCCACGAAAGCTTATGCCCAAATAAATCTGTTAGTCTTTAAGGTGCCACCAGACTCCTTGTTGTTTTTGTGAATTGCCAGTGTTGGGTTGGATATTGCAGGGGAATGATTCAAAGGGATTTGGGTATGCCTATTGTTAAACTGCAAGGCGAAGACAGAGCTGGCATAGCCCAGAGGAGAGTGCCTGAACAGCTGAAAGACTGGTGGTGGTAAGAAGCTGACACCCATTATCATGAGAAAGACTCCCTCTTGCTGGAGAAGACCGTCCTGGGTACGTGGAGAACTATCACGATCATCTCTAGTGTAACTCCACTGTAGTTAATAGAGATATTCCAGTGATGGTTTTGGGCAATGAGGAGTACATCCAGAGACAGACTTTCCCCCCGGAACATTTTTTGGGTCTATTTCCCTTAGTTAAAATTGATTTTCCAACATCTAATTGGAGAACAGTGTCTGTGGCCCAAATCCTGTGGTCCTTAGTCAGAACTAATGGATTTTGCTGAATGTTCCAATGCATTTAGAAATGCAGAATTTGATCTTGCATTTACTATTCTGGATCTCAAGTAGATTTTAAGAATTTGCAAGGCCGAGGCATTTGTGGAACTTGTCAAAAACCTGTCTTGCTACATCACAGCTTTAGGAAGGAGTCAGGCATGTTACAGGATTGATATAATCCTTTTCTGATGTTGAAGAGGAATCCAGAAAGACATGTGAATGTTTCAAGCAATGGAGTTTGGGATGTTTTGTTTGGTGGTTCAGATTTATGTTCCATGTCAACCAGTTACCAAACCTTGGGCAAAGCACATCAGTGCACCTTGCCGCATATCTCTGACACCAGCATTGCACAATGATAGAACTAAGTCAATATGACTGTTCTCTTTTAGCAGCCAGTGATTGTTTTTGGAGGGGTGTGATTGAAGCCCCTCTTATCCAACACATGTGCCCCACCACCACTACAATTATCTGTGCTCTTGATTTCTTTTGTAGCTTGCTTGCCTCCCATAGTGGTATAATAATTCCCGTAATAGGGGAATGGTAGATAAGAAGCTTATTGATTATTTACCAGATGGCCCCTTCAAAATGTGTTGTTGGGCAGAAGGAGCTCTTGCTGCCATTCTAACAGGGAATTCCATGGCAAGATTAGCAACAGTGGGGCCCTTTCAAAATAAAGATCTGATGCCCAGGGAGGCAGCAAGAAGTTCTGAGATTCCAACTTCGCAGCTTGGTTACAAGCTATATTTACCTCATCATCCTTTGCTTTTATCATCAAGAATTGCTCCTGCTAGAAAGACTGCAGCATCAGCCGTTCGGTAAGAGCGTCCCTGAAACCTTCTTGCATCCTTTAGCAGCAGGCAGAAACCAGACCCCCTTCAGAGCACTGCTTCCCACTTCAAAGTTCTCAGGTAAGAGGGCCACTGTGGCATTGTAAAGCACTTCCTCATCCCTGAAATTGAAGGAATCACTCCCTGGATGTTCCCCCTTCCTGCCAGTCTTGAGATGGCAAAACTGAGATTCTAACTCTGATCCCCCTGCTCAGCACATTGTCTTACCACTGGCTGCACCAGACCTGCTCAGGTGTTGGCTGTGCTGGTGTGTGTTTGATCTGAACAGTCTCTAGAAGTGCTAAAGCTCTATTGGCAAGGCCCACTAGGGTCTTTTTATAGACAACCAGAAGAATGAATCTTTGATCCTCCTTCAGATACCATTTATTTTCACATTTAGAATTTAGTGAAACCATCATGTAATGTGGAGGAAACCCTTTTTGCTATTACATTGAGGAAGCTCTAGTCAGCAGGCCTCCTTGATCTGGATAAGGCTGCAGTGGGACTGAAAACTGTTTGAAAGAGGAAGGCTGCTGGTCCTCAGATAATATTGAAACTGATTTAGGTTGTATGTGTCCAGCCTTGCAGGTTGTGAAGCTGCAGTGTTGCATCATGCTGCGAACAGGCCTTTGTGTCTGCATGGGCGATGCTCAAAGGTCTCCTCAATTTCACTGACAGATAAAGCATTGTTCTCAAATAACTGATAATGAGCAGGAGACTGGATAGAACAATATTATCTGAGGTAATATATTGATCTGAGAACTGGGATAGATGGACAATAAGTAAAAAGTGATTATGTTGCTTCTTGTAATACAAGTGGCCTGGACAGTCCCATAGGCTTTGCTGTTTCACGTATTTTCATGGGGGGTAGGAGGGGAGGACTCACCACAGACCCTGTGGTGAGTCAGAGGAGTAAAAAGTAGTGCTACCACTTTATGTTTATCTGGTAACTGTTCACGATCAAAGTAAATAAGGATCACTGCTTCAGGGTGGCAGACACCATAGGATCTCTGTCTAGCTTTTTTGGAAAGGTGAGCACCCAAAGTGCCATTTGGTATGTAGCTCAGTGTTTTCCATTTAGGTGAGGCCCTCCTGGGGGCATGGGGTATCAGACTAGTTTAGAAGAGTAGGAGCAGAGGAGAAATTAATGTGAATGGGTAAAGCTGTAGGATTCCAAATCCAACATGCACATCAAACGGGCTGTGGTGTCTGCAGGTAAAGCAGCAGGTGGTTCCTTTAAAACTGTCTAGCTCTCCTCCCTGCTCTTGTTGAGGTTTCTTAGGGCTTGTCTTCACTAAAAAAGGTGTGTTCTTTACCTCATCGTAACCAGCCTCTGTGAGCTACTGTGTGGTAAAAGCAAAGTGAAGACCAGGCACTTTGGTGAGTTTACCTGCCAGTAAAACTAAAGTCAACTCCAGGAGGGAGTACAGGACTGTTGACCTAATGATACAACTATGGCCTTGGCTACACTGGCGCTGTACAGCGCTGCAACTTGCTGCGCTCCGGGGTGTGAAAACGCCCCCCCCAGCGCAGCGAGTGCAGCGCTGTAAAGTGCCAGTGTAATCAGCGCCTGCAGCGCTGCACGCTCACTCGCAGCACTGCAAGCTACTTCCCTCGGAGAGGTGGAGTACTTACAGCGCTGCGAGAGAGCTCTCACAGCACTGGCGGTGTGACTACACTCGCGCTGCCGCGGCAGCGCTGTGAATTGTCAAGTGTAGCCAGGGTGTAAGGTGCCTGGCCTTCAATGTGTTATTTACTTCAGCATAGTTCATGCATGGTAGTTACCCTGAGGTTAAAAAAAAGCACCTTTTTAGCAGTGATGACAAGCCCTAAAGTAGCTGGCCTTAGAAGCAGCTCACAGGTGCGGAGGCTGCAGTCTCAGGCAGGACCCACCAACCCAAGCTTCTCATCATGTTGCTTCCTGGGGAATGGGGAGAGGCGCTGACGTTACTAGAGAGGAGGAGGAGAAGAGTCACCAAAAACATGGGGGAAGGAGAGGGGAGGAGAAAGAGACAGACAGAAACATGTGAGGGAGTGAAAAGAGAGACAGTCAGGACATGATACAAGGCGCCATGAGGAGGGATCATTCACTCTCCAAACTATCCTAAGACTGCAGTGGTGCCAATTCACATATTTTTCTGTGGGGGTGGGGCCTGCTAATTCATGTCCAGACCCCCTCCAGTACCCTCTCCCAGCTCCTGTGCAGGGACCTTGTTCCAGTCTCTGTTCATCCCCCATCTTCCTCCTGCAGGGTCCCTGTGTCTCCCTCGGCCGGGGAGTTCCCCTGTCTTATACCCACACAGTGCATGAGCCGGTGTGGCCAGGAGTCAAGTTCTCAGCAACTTGCCTGTGCTCTACCATACAGGAACAGGCTCCCCAACACCATTTGGCTGGTTGCCCCTCCATCTGGGGAGAGTGGCAGCTGGGCCAAATTTGAATGGTATTGTGACCCCATGATCCAGGTCACATTGTCACTTACTGAACCTTGGCCCGGGTGTCCCTCCATCTGTACAGAGGGTTGTCCAAGTCAGATTTCAATGGTGGTGTGACCATGCAGCTGGAGTGACGCTCCAGACCTTTCCAGCAGCACCCATACTGATTTAGTATGGAGCCATTGCTTAAAAGCAGTTTGACCCTGCCCCCTTCCCCTCTCCCCACCCATCTCCGTTCAGTGGCCTGGGAATTTTGAGCCCTAATTGGTGCCACTGCCTAAGAGGGCTCCGGCAAATCAAAGTTGGGAGCAACTGCACTAGGTAGCTATTCGCCAACTGTTTTGCAACTTCATTAAGGCCCAAAATTTTCAAAAATGGCCACTGATTTGGGCTGCCCTGAGGATCAAGCCAGAGGTGGCTCAGGTTAGAAGTGCTGAGCATCCACAAGTTCAATTGAAGCCAGTGGCAGCTGTGAGTGCTCAGCATCTCTGAAAAGCAGCCCCCAGGTTTCTTCAGTTGGGCAGCCAAAAATCAGTGGACGCTTCTGAAAAATGTTAGCCTCAGCCAGCAACTCCGAAAAGGGAGTTAACACCACATCATATGGTTTCATTGTTTCCTCAGTGTTCTGGGGCTTTGGCATGTGGACTTCAAGCCAACAACCAGGCTAACTGCTTATTTAATATAAATGTTCTGTTACAATCTAATGTAAATACAAGTGTTTGTTTTGTTTTTGTTTTTTGCCATTTGTAGTTCTACTGTCATCACACAGCAATGCAAATCACAGAGATCTTGAAGGGCCTAGAACAGTTAGTTAATGTGTTTTCCTCTCCTATTTTTCTTTACGTAAAGGCAGTGAGATGAAAGAACACATATTGGAGCAGTCAGGTTTAAATTAAACAGCTGTCTTGAAGAAAGCTCCCTGTGGGCCTTTTATAGTGGCTGTTCCAAGTTAATAGCTATCCGTTTATTCAAAGAAAGTAGCTACTGTATAGAAACTAACTACTAGCCCTGAAAACAAAACCTACTAGCAAACGTTAACAGAAAAGAACTCAGACCTGTAGCCCTTACTCAGGCCAAACTACTATTGAAGCCAATGGGAGCTTTGCCTACAATTAGGGCCCAGAGTCTGATGTACACTGATTAGTCCTGAGAGCCAGAGCTTTCCAGTGACCAATGAAAAATAGTAGAAGTTCTACAAAGTTTTTCAATTTTGACATGCTTTGAGTATTAACTAAGAACCAGAGCTAAGAGTTCCTGAGCGAGCTGCTTTGGTGAAGGAGAAAAGAATGTCTCTTCTCCCTCCCCCCAACCCTCCTCTTACATTTGTAGTGACTTTAGGATTTGATCCTAGATCATTGGAGACAA
This sequence comes from Trachemys scripta elegans, assembly GCF_013100865.1. Classification (NCBI taxonomy): domain Eukaryota; kingdom Metazoa; phylum Chordata; order Testudines; family Emydidae; genus Trachemys; species Trachemys scripta. Next base: position 59,845,319 of record NC_048301.1, on the reverse strand, counting down.
CAGGAATTTGTTGTTGGCATCAGTAGGTGCCAGTCCCATCCCTAAGTCATCAGTGTAACTCCATGGATGTGTGTGGAACTACACTGTTTTACATCAGCTGAAGATCTGACCCAGAGAGTATTCAAAATCCTATTCACAAGATCTGTGTCTAAGTATATTTTTCCATCTATCCACACTAGGTATATGTGTTGACTTGTGGGTTTTTGGTTGTTTTGTGTTTGTTTTGCATTCGTGGAGGTGATAGTGACTTTTTTTATCTACATTTGCTGGGTGTTTGTTTGAGGCTGGATGGCAGGATGATCTGAGGAGTGTTGCTGTCCATGCTCCATTGGAAATGTAATTCTTTTACACAGTGTTTGTTTATTGAAAGAATATTTATCATCACAACATCTGGACAAGTCTGAGTAGCTCTTTCATTCTACACCTGCTAGCTGTCATTTTTAAAGCATCACTGCCAAGTACTCGTAGGTTCAAACTTTGGTTTTGAAAAATTAAGCACAGAACGGGGATGGAAGGTAGGAAGGGGAAGTCAGAATCTAATAGGATATAAATATTTCTCTGAAACATAATAAAAGTCCATGAAGGCTCTTTGTTTTCCTTTAAACATTCTCTTGCAGTACTGGAAACGAAACAGCATTGTGCTAAGCAACCACAGGGGAACAGAGTGAAACTGACTAGCCTCCATTTCTGAGTGAAAAGGGAAAAATAAAACCAAAGAACTTGAATGGTAAAAAGCAAATCTGTTTTGCAGGAATTATTTTAGTTGGAATAATTGAAGGTGCTATTAACAATAGAGGGAAGGAGTTTCTTTAACTATATAATTTTTTTTCTTTACTCTGTCCCTTTAAATGTATTCAAGACCTGCGGCTCAGACCCAGGGGTGTCTGGCAGGCTTGGCGTCAGGCGGCTAGCCTGAGCTCACAGCCCATGCAGCAACATCCACATTGCTATTTTTAGCATGCTAGCTCGAGCTGCGCTGGCGTGAGTCCATCTACCTATGCTGGAAATCGCACCCCTAGTTTCAGTGTAGACAGACCCTAAGTGCCTTACATCATTTGTGAAATTGGGACTAAGACTCCAAAGTCATGTAGGTGCTTTTGAGGAACTTAAATAAGTGACCTGATTTTCAAAAATGCTGAGTGCCTACTATCTGCAATTGACCTCAAAGGGAGCTGTGGGGTGCTCATCAGTTCTGAAAAACTTATTTAAATGCCTAAATTTGAATTTAAGATCTTAACTCTGGTCTCCTATCTTTAAGGTCTCGGTTTCAGTAACTTAACCACTTAACACTGCAGCAGCATGAGAAGAAAAACATGAAAGACTTTAAAAAGTATCAGTGCACCAAAATTTCTCCTCCATATCCTTATTAGGTGGAAATGCAGAATGAGTGACATCCTCTGTAAAATGAGGGCAGTGCCTTAATATTCTTCGAATGCTTGCTTATGTCAATTCCATTCTAGGTGCACGCACGCCCATATGCACAGTCGCTGGAGATTTTTGCCTTAGCAGTATCCATAGGGTCAGCTGTGGCACCCTCTGGAGTGCCGTGCTCACGTGTCGTTTATTGGGGCTGCCGGCCCTGTGCCCAATCAGTTCCTTCTTACCGCCTGTGGCGGTTGGTCAGAGCATCTCTTTCTCTTGCCTAGCAAGTGGTTAGCAGTTTCTCCTTTGCTTTGTGTTTTAGTGCTTTGTAAATAGTTTTGTTGACAGTAGTTAGCTAGTGAAGTAGTTGTTAAGCACTGTAGTTTGTAAGTTAGGGTCCTGGTGGGGACTTTGCCCCAGTTGCTGGGTTTTAAGCCCTGTGCTGACTGTAAAGGTCTATTCCTGTTTGTGACCCCTAGATAGGGCTACCATATGTCCGGATTTCCCCGGACACGTCCGGCTTTTCGGTCTATAAATAGCCGTCCGGGGGGGGTTTTTAAAAATCTAAAAATGTCCGGGATTTCCCCCCGGTCGGCTATTTATAGATAGAAAAGCGGCGGCCAAGCGCCGCTGGGCACCCAAAGCCCCTTCCTGGCTCCCCCCATCCCCTGCAGCCTTACCACGCTGTCCGGCCCGCAGCTGTCTTCCCTCTCCTCCCCTCCTCTGAACGCTCTGCCCCCCTGCTCCTCCCCCTCCCCTGCTTCCCGCGAATCAGATCTTCGCGGGAAGTCTGAAAAGAAGCAGGGGCAAGCCGGAGGCAACAGCAGATAAGCTGGGGTGGGGGGGGGCGCGAGGAGGCGAGCTCCGGGGAGGCGCGGCCCTGGCCGAGCGGCTCTCTCCGGCCCGGGCCGAGCGGCGCCCGGCTGCCCCAGCGGCTCCGGCCCAGCTTGGGCCCCAGCACCCCCGGCTCGGGCCCCAGCAGCACCGGCCCGGCTCGGCTCGGGCCCCACCAACCATCTCCACGACGTAGGTCACCGACACCTAGACCGTGGGAACATTCCCTAACATGTTACCAATCCCCTCGCTCCCGACACCAATCCGCTTATTCAAGGCACTGTTCACCCACTGCCAAGGTTAGCTGCCAGACTCCGCTGTCGATGACCCCACTGCAGTTGCTGGAAGGAGATTCCTTCAGCACAGAAAGGGAGTTCAGCACCTCACCGAGGCAGCACGAGCATGACTGGGCACCTGAGGCTGCGTCCACCTCCGCAATGCCATCTTGGCAGCAGGGCTAGTGGCCGGTGCAATGGCCCTACTCCAGTGCCTGGGGCGTGCCAGTTATGCCGATGCCGCCTTTGCACCAATCGTCGGTAGCCGCTTCAGAAAAGCAACAGATGGCACAGGGCTTGCTGTGTGAAGTGCAATTGGATGCCGGGGTGGAGGAGCAAGTACCCACCCCAAAACCTCCTTCTCCTACGGGGGATGAAGCCCCGAGGCCTTCCCCAGGTGGTCCAGTCATCCTCATCCTCTCCAGATGAGGCTGTTGCAGGGCCCTCTCACGCTAGTCCACCGGACGATTTTAAGGAGCACCAAGCCCTGCTCCGACAGGTGATCACGAACTTAGGCCTAGACGTGGAGGAGATGGTGGAGAAATCGGACACCTTCATTTAATGTGCTCTCCCCATCAACCCCCACATGTCATGTTTCTGGTGCCCGATGGGATCCTAAAGATTGCAAATCCCTCTAGCAAACCCCATCCTCAATCCTGCCCACCTACAAGAGGGATGAAAAGACGTATTTCATCCCAGCAAATACTTGTACATCCACCCTCCCTGACCCCATTGGTCGTTTCCGTGGCCAACAAGAAAGATAGATGGGCAATCCAGGTCTACCTCCAAAAATAAAGATGCCAAGAGGCTGGACCTTTTTGGAAGGAAAATTTGTTCCATGGCTAACCTTCAATTAAGGCTTGCAAACCACCAGGTTCTTTTGGGGAGATATAACTTTAATTTACGGGACTCCCTCTGTAAGTTGGAGGACTCCCTGCCCCAGTACTTGGCCCAAGAATTCGGGGCCCTTGTTGAGGAGGGTACTACAGAGGCATGGTGCTCCCTCATAAAATCATAGAATATCAGGGTTGTAAGGGACCTCAGGAGATCATCTAGTCCAACCCCCTGCTCAAAGCAGGACCTATTCCCAACTAAATCTTCCCAGCCAGGGCTTTGTCAAGCCTGACCTTAAAAACCTCTAAGGAAGGACATTCCACCATCTCCCTAGGTAACCCATTCCAGTGCTTCACCACCCTCCTAGTGAAAAAGATTTTCCTAATATCCAACCTAAACCTCCCCCACTGCAACTTGAGACCGTTACTCCTTGTTCTGTCATCTGGTACTACTGAAAACAGTCTAGATCCATCCTCTTTGGAACCCCCTTTCAGGTAGCTGAAAGCAGCTATCAAATCCCCCCTCATTCTTCTCTTCTGCAGACTAAACAATCCCAGTTCCCTCAACCGCTCTTCATAAGTCATGTGCTCCAGCCCCCTAATCATTTTTGTTGCCCTCCGCTGGACTCTTTCCAATTTTTCCACATCCTTCTTGTAGTGTGGGGCCCAAAACTGGACACAGTACTCCAGATGAGGCCTCACCAATGCCAAATAGAAGGGAGTGATCACGTCCCTTGATCAGCTGGCAATGCCCTTACTTATACAGCCCAAAATGCCGTTAGCCTTCTTGGCAACAAGGGCACACTGTTGACTTATATCCAGCTTCTCGTCCACTATAACCCTTAGGTTCTTTTCTGCAGAACTGCTGCCTAGCCATTCAGTCCCTAGTCTGTAGCAGTGCATGGAATTCTTCCGTCCTAAGTGCAGGACTCTGCACTTGTCCTTGTTGAACCTTTTGGCCCAATCCTCTAATTTGTCTAGGTCCCTCTGTATCCTATCCCTATCCTCCAGCTTATCTACCACTCCTCCCAGTTTAGTGTCATCTGCAGACTTGCTGAGGGTGCAGTCCATGCCATCCTCCAGATCATTAATGAAGATATTGAACAAAACCAGCCGCAGGACTGACCCTTGGGGCACTCCTCTTGATACCGGCTGCCAACTAGACATGGAGCCAATGATCACTACCCATTAAGCCCGACGATCTAGCCAGCTTTCTATCCACCTTATAGTCCATTCTTTAACTTGCCAGCAAGAATACTGTGGAAGACCGTATCAAAGGCTTTGCTAAAGTCAAGGAATAACACGTCCACTGTTCTCCCCTCATCCACAGAGCTAGTTATCTGATGCCCAAATGGCATGGGACGCAGCTGATTCAGTGGCCAGATTGGTCAATTCAGTGGTGGTCATGAAGCGCAGTTCTTGGCTTCAGACCACGGGCCTCTCCCAGGAGATGCAGTCCTCAATCCCGGACCTCCTGTTTGAGGGGTTGGACTCTTTGCTGAGCAGACAGATGCAAGGCTGCATGGGCTGAAGGACACTCAGGCCACCCTCTGCTTGCTGGGTCTGCATACGCTGCAGTTGGCAAGGAAGCAGTTCTGGCCGCCCCCGCCGCCCAGGCCTTCGCAGTCTCGACAGGGGTCTGCAAAGAGAAGGGATAGGGATATGAGTTTTAGTTGTCGCCGCCCTTTCTCCTCCCGCTCACCTGTGCAACCTGGCCTGGCAAAACATCACAGAGGCCAGAAGCTCTCATTTTGAGGGTGCGCCCGAGAGCAACACCTCAGTCAACTCCCTGGATCCGCCTCATTCTTTTCTCAACCGTCTTCGTCCCTACCGTTCGGTCTGGTCTCAGGTCACCTCGGACCGTTGGGTGCTAGAAATTGTATCTCTGGGCTACACCCTGCAATTCTCGGCCACCCCCACCCCCTTTCCCCATCCCTCTTCAGGGACCCTTCCCATGAGCAACTCCTCGTTCAAAATGTAGATAACCTTCTGCAGTTGGGGGCAGTGGAGAAGGTCCCTCAGGAAATGAGGGGGAAAGGGTTCTACTCCCACTATTTTCTAATCCCAAAAGCAAAAGGGGGCCTAAGACCCATTCTGGACCTGCGGTGACTCAACAAATATCTCAAAAAGTTGAAGTTCCACGTGGTCTCCCTGGATCCGGGAGACGGGTATGCCACTCTTGACTTGAAAGACGCTTATTTACGTATTTCCATCTTCCAGGGACACAAACAGTTTCTCCATTTTATGGTGGGCCAGCGTCATTTCCAATTTACGGCACTGCACTTTTGTCTCTTGTCGGACCTGCGGGTATTCACAAAAGGCATGGCCCCAGTAGCACTTACCTGAGACATCGAGGGGTCCAGGTCTATCCTTACCTCGACAATTGGCTCATCAAGGGCAGATCGCGGGATCAAGTGCAGAGGAGACTCGATCTGCTGCATTCTACCTGTTGCAACCTGGGCCTATTAGTAAACAAAAAGAAATCAACCCTCATACCAGTGCAACGGATAGAATTCATAGGGTGGTCCTCAACTCAACGCGGGCCAGAGCCTTCCTTCCATTTCCAAGCCGTGTTGGACTTGATCTCCCATATAAGAGGCCACCCACTCACCACCGCCCGCACCTGCCTGAGGTTGTTAGGTCACATGTCCGCTTGTACTTATGTGGTCTGTCATACCTGGCTCCATCTTTGGCCATTGCAAGCGTGGCTGACATCGGTCTACACCCCCAACAGGCATGATCTAGACCTGGTAGTCAGGGTGCTGGACCACATCCGGTTTTCACTGGAATGGTGGTTGGAGGGGGTTTCCTTCGCGGCCCTGGCGCTGACCCCGGTTCCCGTTGCCTTGGACATGGGCTGGGGAGCCCACTTGGGCAAGCCCCGCATGCAAGGCCGTTGGTCGTGGGACGATCACTCCCTCCACATAAATGTCAGGGAGCTCAGAGCAGTTTGTTTGGCCTGTCAGGCTTTCCAGTCCCACTTGAAGGGTGAGGTGGTACAAGTCCTGATGGACAACACCTCCGCGAAGTTTTATATCAACAAGCAAAGTGGAGCCAGGTCAACAGCCCTTTGCCAGGAAGCTCTCTGGCTCTGGGACTTCTGTGTGCAGCATGCCATTCATCTTGTGGCCATGCACCTCCTGAGCACCAGGAACATATTAGCCAATCGCCTCAGCAGAACCTTCTTGTCTCACCACAAGTGGTCTCTTCATCCCAAGGTGGTCAGCGTGATCTTCCAAAGGTGGGGAATTCTCCTTGTTTGAGACTTGTCAGAACAGGAAATGCTCCCTGTCAGTCGCCTTCTTATTCCTGTGGTCGGGGGCTCTGATATACTATAGGCGCTGACTCCGTGGGTGCGCCAGGGCTGGAGCACCCATGGAAAAAAATTGGTGGGTGCTCAGCACCCACCGGCAGCTCCACTCCCCGCCTCCCCGCTCAAGCTTACCTCTGCTTCCACCCTCTTTTGCCTTACACTTAGACCGTAAGGTCTTTAGTAAAGGACAGATCCTGTTCTGTGTTTGTACAGCACCTAGCACAGTGGGGTCCTGGTCCATGACTTGGGGCTCCTAGGAGCTGCAGCAATACAAATGATCAAATAATCCTTACCTGCCTCACAAGAGTGTTTTCGAAAGCTTAGTTCATTACTGTTTGTGAAGAGCTTTGAGAAGGACAGAGAATTATCAGACTGCAGTGGGACATTAGGATTTTAGCTGATAGGAAAGTGACTGACCACACAGGTTACAATTTCCATTTAAAAAAACAATCTCATTCACTTCCAAATGCCATAAATTACTGCCATGATCCATACAAGTGAAGTGAGAAAAAGATCATAATTTGTTTTCATGCCACTTTTCTACTAACAGAGGAGATGGAGTGAGACTTTTGATGGTCTTTTCTTCACTAGGCTTGAAAGGTGTGATATTAGTCTAGAGGGTTGTCCATGCTTTAGCTAGACCAGCATTTACTGAATTACAGCTTGCCATGCCTAAAGTTTTAGAAGGTGTTGGTTAGATCCTGTTAGCTAGCTAACACCACACATTTTGTTCATAATCAAGACAGGTCTTCTGATGCTGCTATTTTCCCCATCACTGACATGAAGTGGTTGCTCTGTCACCTGCAGACTTGGACATTAGTGTAAGCAGTGCACAACTGGTCATTAAAAACCATTTTAATGGTTTACCTAGGTTTGTGAAACACTATAAACCCAGTGGAACCTAGAGGAGATACATTGTTTGCCATAAAACAAGAGGAAACATCAGTCATGGATTCCATTAGAGATTTGACATCTCAATAAGGATGGTGGGAAATGGGACGTAAAGTCCATTTCTCCAGCCCAGATATTGGAATGAAAGGAGATGTTCATTTTGGTTCACTTCTGAGTACAATACAATAATCTTTAAAACCCTAAATGATCTAGGACCCAGGTATTTGAGCGACTACTGCTTTGGGATACACAGAGAGAGAGCACCTGGAACACTTGTTTTAAAACTATTTATTTAAGAAGTTTTAGTAAGTTTATAAATCTTTGCCATGTAAATTTGAGAAACAAAACAATCATTACTGCAGTCAGCTTTTTAAAGAGACATTATAAAGGGATATAGTTATTAGATCTTGTATTTAACAGGAAATTATCATATTACAGAGTGAGCATCATTACAATGCCACATCGTTTCTAGTGATTTTATTAAATTGAGTGAAATCTCTGTGCACACATTTAATAGAGGACAACTGTCTATTAAATGTTAATATTAAAAAAAATTGGACAGGTATGTTGGTTATTTATTTATTTTGCAGGTGAATGTACTTTGAGTATTGAATAAAAGGTAGCTATCTGTCCTCTGCCTATTTTGCTGGGTACATAACTGGTGTATTTATTCTTTTGAACCATTCTTCTATGGTTGGGCTATTTTTTCCCCCAATGAGGCTACCAATAGCCAAGCGGCTACTAGCAGATGCGAGATGAATTATTCATTTACTTTTGTGTGACCATTTCTGGTAGGAAGCCCTAGGAGGATTACCAAAGTGTCATTTGGTAATAAATATCCCAGAATTGTAATATTTTGTTACAGATCGCATCCCAATACTCTCTAATGACTGGACATATCCACCAAATATGCATAAAATCTCCTCTTTCACCACAATTTTTCCAATATTTATCCCCAATCAATCTCTCTATTCTTTAACCTAACTGGTATGAGGTACTTTGGAACAATATTATAAAGAAATGTTCTTTTATTGTGCTACAGACTGAGGTTTTGGTCCTCTTTTCCAGATCAAACCCCATTCCTCTGGGGCAACTTGTCTATCCACATCCTTTTCCCAGCCTGTCAGATATGGACACTTTTTTTTTCTTTTGGGTTAGGGAAGCTGTCTGCAGATATTGATATACGTTAGTTATACTTTTTGTTTCCTAATTGACCAGATGCCATCACTTCTATTAAAGTTAGCTTTCTGTATAAAACAGGTTTCTAGAAAGTTAAGAAACAATGCCTGACTTGAAAGTACTGGTACCAGGAGAGAGTGGGCCAGTTAAAGTTAGTTTTGATCTCTAAATAAGTAAGAAAAGCTTATTTACTGAATAGCTGTCCAACGTGTTTATTCCACGACTCTCCCAACCTTTGAAAATCTATGGTTTGCAATTTGGGTTAAGATTCGGATTATTTCCAGTGGTGTCACTGGTGAGGGAAAAGAGCTTATCTCATCTCTAGTTCTCAGACTCATAGAGTACCATTGCTAAAGGATGTGTGTAAATTTCTGGCGGGCATGACTTCTTATTAATCCATGGTAGCCTAGCTGCAATTTTCTTGTTCAATAAAGACCCAATGTTTGGCTGGGTTAGAGCTCCCCTCAATCCACTACCACTTTGAGTTGACTGACTTGATAATACATAGAATATTTGGGACAGCTAGTCCACCTTGTTTAATGGGTTGGTACAAAGTATCTGATCTCACATTTGGTCTTTTCTTGTTCCATATAAATTCTAACATCATCCTCTATATTATTGCTTGTTTTTTTTCTGGGATAATCACAGAAAGATTTTGAAATGAGAAACATATCCTTGGCAGAATATTCATTTTTGACTGTGGCTGTTCCTCCCAACCAAGAAATTGCACACTTTTCCCAACATACCAGCAAATGAAAAAGATCAGAAGTAGTGGTTTGGCATTTAAATCACAGAGCCCCTCTAAGTTGTTTGTTTAAATTCCCAGGTATCTGATAGAATTTTTTGCCCATTTGTACCCAAATGTTTTCTGGAGGAGTGATTTTTCAGAGTCTGGCAAATGTATAGTTAGCATTTCAGGTTTAGTATAATTTACTTTAAATCCAGATGCTTTCCCAAAGTCCTGGATTTCTTTAGAAACTAATTTTAGGAAAGTTTTTGAGTTAGATAAAAATGTTACATCATCTGCATATAATGAAATGTTCCTGCAAGTTTTATTCCTGTGATGGATCCATCATTCCTTATCCTCTGGTGACACTTCTTGTTTCCTAGAATAGAACATTCTGAGACTTGCAACAAAATGTATTCAGTACAGGCCCTGTTCCTAGAGTTTATGTCTGATAGTTCACTGGGGCTTAGCTGCTTTCAGGGCATAATATAAGGTTTATGTGTTTTAGCCAGACATTTGGCTGAGTATTTGTACAGCAATGAGATAGGGTTATTTGAGACATGACCAGCAGTGAGCTGTTATGGTAGCAGTTCTCTTGAGCATTACAGAAGGGAATTATGAAATTATGTAATCGTTTGTTTTTAATGAAACAAAGTCCCATGATACACCAGCCATAGAACATTTGAGAGAGAGACTTGAGTTGCAAAATTCAGATGTGGGTCTGGAGCCAGCTGCAGAATTAGGATCTGATCCAGGTTCAGATTCCAAACACCACCTTAGTGTTCAGGGTCTGGTTTGGATCTGGGGTTTGGGTTCTGGTCTCTCTCTTAACAATTAAAATAAACTGAATCTCAAATATGAAGGTTAACCAGCTACCCTATCAACAAGAATGACTGAGTGTAAGTTCTGCTGTGAGGTACCGTTTGTGGCAGTTGATCAAATTTGAAGTTGTAGTGCAGTCCATGTAGTTCAGTTTTAAACAATAAACTGGAATAATGTTCATGCAATTGAGGTCAGCTCTCAAAAGCCATTTACCTCTGAATTTCCTTTGAAAAGCTCCTCCAAATACATCAGTCCCATAATGCATTCTATTTACAATGACCATGCATCACACTTGTTTCTATCGTATCGTTCTCCTTCCTACCTTTTGGTCTATAAGGGGCCTGATCCAAAGCTCATTGAAGAAAATGGAAAAACTTCACTGGGCTTTGGCTTGGGCCGTGTGTTTTGGTGGGGCAAGAAATCAAGACACACTAAAGCTGTAGTCAGTATGATATATTCAAGATATTGTAAAGTGCCTGCCAGACCTGACAATGCTATAGTGGTATGTAAATAATAATATATGTGTAACAAATGAGATGATCTCATATAAGGGCAGGTCTACACTACTGCTTATGTCGATCTAACTTAGGTCACTTAGGGGTGTGAAAAACCCCTTCTCCCACCTCCATGAGCAACGCAAGTTACATCGACCAAAGTCAGTGATTCTCAAACTTCTGTACTGGTGACCCCTTTCACATAGCAAGCCTCTGAGTACGACCCACCCTTATAAATGAAAAACACTTTTAAATGTATTTAACACCATTATAAATGCTGGAGGCAAAGCGGGGTTTGGGGTGGAGGCTGACGGCTCGTGACTCCTCCCCCCATGTAATAACCTTGTGACCCCCGAAGGGTCCCGCCCCCCAGTTTGAGAACCACTGACCTAAGTGCTGTCTACACTGGTGCTATGTGGGCAGGAGATGCTCTCCCACCGACATAGCTTCCGCCTCTTGGGGAGGTGGAGTAATTAGGTGGACAGGAGCAGCGGTGCAGCCGTATCAGTGTAGCGCTTCCACTGGAGACCTGCCCAAAGAGACTTGTTAAACATATCAAAGAGGTAGCCATGTTAGTCTGGATCTGTAAAAGCAGCAAAAAGTCCTGTGGCACCTTATAGACTAACAGACATATTGTAGCATGAGCTTTCATGGGTGAATACCCACTTCTTCAGATGCATGCATCCAAAAGTCAGCTGAATGGTTTTTCCCTTCCACTCTGCTGGAGGCTTTTGGGTCTTAGTTGTAAGTTTTTTGCTATGCGTGCATCCAGCAATATTAAGAAAAATGAAGACTCCTGACCAACAAAAACAGATGGAACTTGGCTGGCTGAGGACACAAATGCTCACCAGTTGCACTGTGGCCTCCAACTCCTTGCCAAATGGAGGCGTTGTGTCCTTTACTGGAATTCAGTGTCAAAGGGTCTGAGGCTGAAGCCCTTGACACAGGGAAAACTCCCATTGAATTGAATAGGCATTAGCCTTTGTCAGGGTTATAGGACTAGGCCCACTGACAGAGAACGTGTTAACTCAGTGAGTGCTGCAGCAGCTGCAGTCAGGGAACTAGTCTATTTCTAAAGTAGTTTTATTAAATTGAACAGAAAGGGAGGATAATACTTGAATGATAATCATAATTTCTGTCTCTCTTAGATACTTAATTTGCACTAGCGCCTTTCACCCAATGATCTCAAAGCCATTTGCAAACAATTGTTTCATTTTCACAACACCCCTATAAAGCAAGTATTATACCAGATGGGCAAAATCAGATCCAGAGAGGTGACCTGCCCAAGGTCTCTGGGAAAGTCTGTGGCAGGGCTGGGGACCAAAGCCAGGAGGTCTGATTCCCAGTCCCCTACTCCAGCCACGTAAAGTGAGAATTGATAGACACCATTTTGGAGGATATATGTCAAATGGTCCTCAACGCACCATGAAAGGGTTCACATACCAAAAAAGCCTTTTGATACTAGTTAAAGGAATTATCCTGTTAAAAGAAATGATATATGATGTAATGCACTGTGAACATTAGCTGGGCATAACTGTTGACATAAATTATAAGTATGCGATAAGATTTATTTAAATAGTTAAACTACATTTACCATGCATTTTAACAGCTGCACCAAGTACCTCATCCAAAGCCCATTGCTCATTTGGGAGTCATTCTGTTGACTTTATTGGGCTTTGGTTAGGCCTGTATTCCCTACAGGACTATCTGCCTACCTGCCCTAGGTAATTATAGAGTCACCACAGTATCTGGTTTGTACTTCTAACATTCCAGCTCTCTGAGCAGCTTCAGACAGCTACTGTTAACCAAAACAAACACTGCCAAAGAAGTGTCTCATTTTCTCCATTACATGTGAAATGCCGTGCCCCACCTACCCCTTTTACATCCCCCGGGGAATTACATTGTCCATGGCCATGTTCAGGACAGGCAATATTCAATAGTGACCAGCAGACAGGTTTAAGGTTCAATATGGGATAGTAACTGGAGCTTTACCATTGGAGAGGGGGAGATTCTCAGCTTTTCAGTGGTATAGACAGCCCTTGTCAGAGGCCTATATGCTTTTTGGGTTAGAGATGGTCTCTTATTGTATGTATGTACAATGCCTAGCACAATGAGGCCCTGGTCTCACTTGGGATGCTATTGTAATAAATAGCAATATATATCATGATGTAATTTTATAATTTGGGTAATTTTATAGCCGTTTGTAATAAATACTATTAGCTGTAATTTTTCTCTCCCTCTGAGGCTCAGACAGGTGGGCTCATTGCACTAAGGAACTGTCTTAACAGGGGAAAGATAAGAAAAATATTAACAGTTTAAAAAAAAATCTAATTTCCCCCCCTCTAAACTGCATTATCGTGTGGGATGGTGTAACGGGTTCATCAGCACTCACTGGCTAACTTACTCGCAAGAAATACCTCCATCCCAAACTCCTATCAATAGAATCTCTGTACCAAACCACACAAACATATATCTCATATTATAAATGAAGGAGCCCATGTTGGAGGAGAAGCGCATAGCACAGAACCCATCTTTAACAGGCAAGTTTACTTGACGCAGTCATACTAGTGCTGTAAGCTCTTCCGTTGTTCTAACGAGTGTGATTTACAGATATGGTTTTATGGTTCTCATTAAATTCCAAGGGCAGAAGGCATCATTGCGTTCCACGGGTGGTCTGGCAACATGCTTCCCTGGGACCTGTGCAGCTCATTTCTAGTGACTGATGGATTGTATAGTTCTCAAATCTTGTGAGCTTCTGCTAGTGTGCCAGGACTCCAATATCAAATCCAGGGCCTCGGGGTCCCTAGACAACATCCTTAGCTTCCATACAACAGCAGTGATGCCGAACCACTGCCCCTGACCAGCAGCCGTAGTGCTAAGGGTCTACAGCCACACGCCAACTCCTGATTGGCTGGACAGACAGCATTCCCATTGGATACCTGGACTCTATAACAGCAAGAGGAACCTCCCTGAGCAACAGGCCTACTGGTTGCTGCCCGGACTGCCTTGTCTTGTTGCCCTGCTGCCTCGCCCGGCCTTGCTTACCTATCCTGCCAACCTGATCTGTTGGATTGGATCTCTTGGCTACTGCCTCCCTGCAAGAACTCTGACCATTGCCCCAGACTGCCTCTATACCAATAGACCTCCCAGGTTCCAGGCTACCCATGTACCACTTGACCACGGCTTTGGACTGCTCCTAACCAGCTTGAGCCACTAGGCACTACGTAGTGCCAATCAGCTCATGCAGCTTCTTGAAGAGCCATCCCACACTGCATTATGACAAACTTTAAATCAAAGATATTCTCAAATCCCCATCATGCAGTTATACTTTTCTAGGGCTTCCTTTCCAAACACTGCTAATTTGTAAGGTATTTTGTGTACCTAGAAGCTTTCTCTTTAGGGATCACTAGCTAACTCCTGCTGTCATACCCATTCAGTCATTCCCGTCATAGTCCAATGTTAGAGACATGGCAGTTCCTTTCAATAATATACCAAGTGGTGGTGTCTCAAACTGATTCCTGTCTTTCCCACCAAACAGTTTAGTAACAAATGAAAATATGATCTCAGAGCAATTAGTAGTTAGTGAGCTTCGGAAGTCATGACTGTCAGAATGGGATCAAGAAGAGACACAGATGTTGCTAAGCTGTGTTCAAGCAACATGTGTTTCAGTGCAGACAAATATAAGGTCATGTGTCTAGGAACAAAGAATGTAGGCTGTACTTACAGGATTGGGGACTCGGAAAACGCTTTGGAGGTCATGGTGGATAATCAGTTGAACATAAGCTCCCAGTACAACATGGCAGCTAAAAGGGCTAATGCAGTCCTGGAATGTATAAACAAGGGAATGTCAAGGAGGAGTGAGGAGGCGTTTTTCACTCTGGCACTCGTTCAGTCACTGTTAGAATACTGTGTCTAGTTCTGGTGTCAACAATTGAAGAAGGATGTTAATACATTGGAGAGGGTTCAGAGAAGAGCCAGGAGAATGATTAAAGGATTAGAAAACATGCCTTGTAATGAGATACTTGAGAAGCTCAATTTGAAGTAGCTTATCAAAGAGAAAGTTAAGGGGTGATTTAATCAAATTTATAAGTACCTACTTGGGACACAAAAATGTAACAGAGGTCTCTTCAGTCTAATAGACAAAGGTATAACAAGATCCAATTGACAAGTTTCAGAGAAACAGCCGTGTTAGTCTGTATCCGCAAAAAGAAGAACGGGAGTACTTGTGGCACCTTAGAGACTAACAAATTTATTAGAGCATAAGCTTTCGTGGACTACAGCCCACTTCTTCGGATGCATATAGA
>NC_048301.1:59740579-59829926 GCF_013100865.1 Trachemys scripta elegans | reverse complement strand
CCACTTCTTCGGATGCATCCGAAGAAGTGGGCTGTAGTCCACGAAAGCTTATGCTCTAATAAATTTGTTAGTCTCTAAGGTGCCACAAGTACTCCCGTTCTTCTTTTTGAAGATCCAATTGCTTGATGTTGATGTTAGAATTTGTAGATGTTGAGGCGCAAATTTTTAACAGTGGGGATAATTAACTACTGCAACAGTTTACCAGGGATTGTGATGGATTCTCCATCACCGGTAATTTTTCAATCAAGATGGGAAGATTTTTTTGTAAAAGATATCCTCTAGTTCAACCACACTTATTGGATTTGAAGCAGGAATTAACTCAGTGAAGTTCTATGACTTGTGTTATACAAGAGGTCAGACTAGATGATCACAATGGTCCTTCTGGCCTTAAAAATCTATCAATCTGTGTCATTTTGATATGGTGCCATTTTAAATATTTAAATGACAATATTGTTGTGGTGTTTTGCTTTTTTAAATTAACCCTTGTGGATACGTATGATTCATAGACCCCCATATTTGGCCTTGTAGTTTTAAACAGAAGGGGAATGTATCCTTTTTGTTTCTATTTTTGACTCTGCCATTCTGTTTGATTTTGGGTAACTGTTTAAGCTCTCAAAGTCACATCCTACTCACAGGTACTTGGATGTAAATCTGGAGTAACTCTGTTATGTTCTATGGAGTTATTCCAGGTTTACTCTGGTGTAAACGAGAGCATTATTTAGCTTTCTGTGTCTCACTTTAGTATCTGTAAAATGGGCCACAACTCTGACTTACCTCATGGGGGAATTGTGAGGATTAATTATACTGAATGTTTGTAAAATGATACCACACCTTTGGATGAGAGGAGCTATATAAGTACAAATAATATGAATGATCTTGGAAACTTGGCTACTACATCAGAAAAAGAATGGGTGACTTTAGTGCCACCCCTTAACTCTAGGAATATCTATATCTCTCTTCTATGCTACTTAATTACAGTACAACTCCAGCCTGAGGTACTCCTACTAATGTTGTGTAGTCTTGTCTTTGTTAAATCCAGCATGTGTTCTCTCTCACACCATATTTAATACTCAAAATACTTACCTGATAAATTGTCTTCCTTTAGAGGCTAAGATTAAGGTTTACATTATGTGCATCCACTGTGCATTACAGCAGTGTGTAGAGTACACAAACTGCACACCTGGCTAGCCTGGATATAAATGTCAGTGTAGGCCATGAGGCACAGTTTAGGTGAATAGAGCGCCCTATACCCCTGACTCCCTATGTGTATACTACCTGGGCTCTCTATATGCCCAAGCTGTGCCTCATGCTTCTACACAGCTATTTTTAGCTGTGTGGCATCCTGCTGTCTCTCTGCTGCCAGAGCTTTTCCCTGCTGCTGGAGCCTTTCACTGCGATGTGTAGCTATCCACGTAGTGCCTGTACTCTACAATCAGTGGTTCTCAAAGCCAGTCCGCCGCTTGTTCACAAAAAGTCCCTGGCGGACCATGCCAGTTTGTTTACCTGCCGCATCTGCAGGTTCGGCCGATTGCAGCTCTCACTGGCTGCAGTTCACCGCTCCAGGCCAATGGGGCTGCAGGAAGCGGAGAGGGCAGAGGGAGGTGCTGGCTGCCCTCCCCACAGCCCCCATTGGCCTGGAGTGGTGAACCGCGGCCAGTGGGAACTGCGATTGGCCGAACCTGCGGACGCGGCAGGTAAACAAACCGGCCCGGCCCGCCAGGGGCTTTCCCTGAACAAGCGGCGGACCGGCTTTGAGAACCACTGATCTACATCCCACTGTAAGTGTAGACATAGCCATGATATTAACTAGATGTATGTTTGAGCAGCCCATGGCTAGTGCTAGCCTTTTCCAGCAGGTGGCTCTCTGCAGAGCAATCTGGCAACATTTTATTTCTTTGGAGCAAGGGCAGTAATGACACTTCGCAATAGTTAGCATGAGCTCTTCCTTTCATTCATTAAAAAACAAAAACAAAAAAACCCTTTTCTATTTGGCAGAGGCCTTTTCTACAGCACACTATCTATGAATGAATGTTTAATGGGAAAAGTATTGTGAAAGGTTGTAAAGGTAACTTATAGTGATAAATATATTTAGATTACAGTATATGGTTTTATAAAGAGATCAGCACAATTTCATTTAAGACAAGCAAAGTTACTTTCAACTATTTAGAATTGTGAATCCACGGGAAAAATACGAAGATAGAGGGTTTTTTTTAAAAAGGTTTCAAATTTAAAAAATAGAAAAGCTTTACATTTAAAGGAGTTAAACAATAGAAAATAGGAAATGGTTGATAAATGCAAGAACAAGGGCTTGATTGAAGTCAGTGGAAAAGCTCATGTTGAGTTCTGTGGTCTTTGAATCTGATCCTGTATGAATAAAAACTGAACATAGGAGAGGATAGCAAAAAACAAAACAAATCTTTGGGTCAGGGCCAGAATAGACAAAGGCTTGAAGGGAATGAAAACAGAAATAGTAAAAACAAATATTTTGTAACGTCCCATTTCCTCTCCTCTTTTGGTCTGTATGTTGTCTATTCAGATTATAAATGGTTGGGGTGAAGACCTGTCTTCTTACTGTGATAGACCCAGGCCAGTTGGGTACAGCAGAAGGCAGATATACTGGCCCCCGGATTAACAGTTTTCTGTTCCCTGACTGACCAGAGCAGGGGCTGCTACAGGCTAATGAGAACACCTGACTCTAATTAACCTGCAAAGAGTCAGTTGAAGCCATTAAGCTAATGTGACCATCTGACTCTAATTAAGGCCCTGCTGATACTATAAAAAGGGCTCACTCCAGTCAGACAGAGGAGAGCTAGGGAGCCAGAGGAGAGGAAGTGCAGCTGAAGGGCTAGTTAATGAAGACACACTCAAACCATCGGTAAGGGAGCCCTGAGGTAGGGGTGAAGAAGGGAGAAGCAAGAGAGCTGTGGGGAAATGGCCCAGGGAAATGTAGCAACTCTGGTAGTGAAAGGTTGGCTGCCAACAGCTGCTATCATTAGGGTCCCTGGGCTGGAACCTGGAGTAGAGGGCGGGCCCGGGTTCCCCCCAACCCACCACTACAGGAACATCTCCTGGGAGGGGAAGTCTGCCCCCTGTCAGGATAGGAGGCTAAACTGTTCTGAAATAAGCCCCAGAGACAACAGAGACTGTGGGAGTTCTCTCACCAACCTCCTTGCTGGCCTATGATGAAAAGCGCTCAGTAGACTGTAACCCTGGCCCTAGAGCGAGAAGGGCTACGTGCAGGGTCACAGTGAGCCACTGAGGCTAGCATATACCGCCTAGAAGCTCAGGATCCACAGGGGCAAGGTCAGAGCTCTGCCACACTACATATTTGTAAAAGCACCTAGTATACTTTTGGGTGCAACATAAATAATAAAAAATGTGGTAAATATGACATGCTGAGCCTAATGCTTCATTGCAGTACACCAGTTTTATGTTGATGTAAATCCTCGAAATCAGTGGTGTTGCAGTGGAGTAAAATTTGCTTAATTGAGTGAGGATTCAACCAATACGATAGTTATACTAGTAAGAGCAGATGTAAGAATCTGGTACAGCATAGTTACACTGCTTGTCCCACTGGTCAGTAATTGATGTAACGTGTTAACACTTTATCAAGCATGACATAAAGTAGTTTTAACTACTGTTAGATGGCTGCTGCTGAACAGAGTGTTGGATAAATGAACTGTAATCAAGTCAGATTGTCAGTGAACCTCCTGAAAAATGTGAGCTCACCTGTCTCCTTGTGCAAAACCCCACAATTGTGCACACCCATTGTCTTCAGGTGTGTAGTAACTGAGCCAGCAGGCACGTTTGTGAAGCACTGTTGAACACTTGACCCCAGATTTTTATCTACATGCAATAATGCTTTTTCAGGACTGAAGTAACTATGAATTAAAACATAAACCAAACCATCAAAAACTGCAGTAGGAGTGTGTGGCAGAATGCACCCTGTGTTGGGATACCCTCCGAGACCTCTTTCTACTCAGCTTCCAAGAACTCAGTTCGACTCCAACCTTCGTCACTCAGGTATCTTTATTCGGCATACAGCAATGCTACGCATGTCTTTTAAAAAAGATTCTATGATAGAGATGCTTAATTCAGGCTGGGGCAGGCTGTTGTATGTTATTTATTATTCGCCACCAAAACAGCTTTATATACACGTCCACCAATCATTCTGGGCCCACTAAAGTACAGTTGTTTTGCCTTAGAAACCAGTCTCCATTTTTTCTATGCCATAACATTCAGCACTTTTTAAAGGTGTCTTTCTGGAATGTATTATAGACCCATAAACTCTCAAACTATACAATCCCTGCCCCAGTTGTCCATTTTGGTCTGCAGATACCATCCAAACGCACCCGTTGTAGTTCTCCAACAGCTGCCAATACTACTCCAGTGTACAAACAAGACACATTTTTCAGAAAAGTAGATTGGTTTCGTTTAGTTCTAGATGGTGGTTTGTAGATCATTTTTCCATCCATTCTTATGATGCAATTGGAGTCTTTTGTACTTCTGCGGTGGTCTTGGGACTGGAGAATCACTGATTGGAGAATTTCTAAACTTTGGGACCAACTCCACACCCTTCACATCAGGACACACAATGTTGTAAGCCTCCACCAGTTCTTGACTGCAAATCTTTAAGACAAAAAGGGAAGAAACCATTTCTCGCTTCTTTACTTTTTGTGAGCTTTGAGTGGCTTTTTTTGAACCCAGCTCTGCCCTTTACTTCCCAGGTCTGCCAAGCATACAGAGGGGCTAAGTCAATCCAACACTAAGCACAGCCCATACCACTTTGCCTTTGGAAAAGGGTGGTAGGGAGCTTGGTCTTGGATCATGACTTTAGATCCCACTTGATGCTCAGCTAGGTCTCCTTTGGCAGTGAATCACACCTTGGTCTTCTGTACTTCTGCTTCATCGGTTGACACATTCTTGTTTCCATGATCTTATTACCAGTGTTTCGTTTCTCCCCCCTCTCCAATACGAATCAGGTGAGTTACTCCAGAAACTTCCTGAATTCTCCTTTGCTTTGTCTTTTCTGACACATTCCGTCATAGTTATTGCTGCCCTGCTGTTGAGTAACATTTCCTTTACCACCTCCTCCCCCCCACTATAGTGGTTTTTACCATGGGGCATCTCCAGCTGTCCTGTGAAAGGGGCGCTACAAAAGACAGCTGTGGTGCGGGGGTCTTGAAGCTTTATTGGGAGTTTACCAACTGAGGCTGCTCACTGGGCTGGCCCCCTTGGAGTGCTTTTAATCTCTTCACTTCTTCCTTCAGTTTCTCTTTCTTAAGATACCTAAATGGCACTCCTGGTCTTCTGTGTTCCTGATCTGCCTGAGCCTTCCCCGAGAATCTCTCGCCCTTGGGGCCAGATTCCACCAAAGGAGGTGATTGTATTGCAGGTACCTTAATCTCCTTTTTGCTCCTCCAGCCCTTTCTTTTCCTTTTCTAATTTATGGACCTTGATCTTTAAGTCACTTACTTGCTGATTCAAGGCTCCAATTCCCAACTTTAACCCTTGTAACGATATAGTCTTTTGCTTGTCCTTTTTGCATTTCTTATCCAGCGTGATCTGTTGGAGTTCTTTATCCAATCGGTCCCAGTTCCCTCGTAATACATCTCTGGGGAGTCCATAGGGGCATTCTTTGGATTTAACCCACTCCTCCAGTGTCCTGGAAACCTATTCCAATTAAAACTGTTCTAATGCCATTGCTGAGCTGCTGGGTTGCAAAACTTGACAACCAAGCTACACATATAATAAACTATGTTACCTTCTCCAGATTAATGGATCCGGGTTGAGTCATGGCACCACTTATGTTTGGATTCCCTCCGAGACCTCCTTCTACTAGTCTTCCCAAGAACTCAGTTCGGCTCCAGATTTCGTCACTCAGGTATTTTTATGCGGCATACAGCAGTGCTACGCTGAGTTGATCAGACTCAAATGCAGGAGGTAGGGGGTGGATGCAGGGTACATCATAGCTCCAAAGTTACACAGAAACCCTCTCCCTTTATATACATTACACATCTCATTGCATTTACTATATATTGCATCACACTTTTTGGACTGGCTTGGTTACTTTGCAGAAACCAATCCCTGTGCAGCTTGCACTGTCCACGCATTGTCTGTTTTGACTTCCTCTTTACTTCATCTCTACAATCCTAACTTATTTTAACTTGCATCTGAAGAAGTGAGGTTCTTACCCACGAAAGCTTATGCTCCCAATACTTCTGTTAGTCTTAAAGGTGCCACAGGACCCTCTGTTGCTTTTTACAGATTCAGACTAACACGGCTACCCCTCTGATACCTAACTTATTTTGTCCCTTGTTAGATAGTTCATAGTAAATATGGGTGTTCTCCTTCTTATCTTAGTTTGCTCAGAAATTCTGTCAGATGACTAAGGGGGGATATGATAGGGGATATAAAATCATGACTGGTGTGGAGAGAGTAAATAAGGAAGTGTTATTTACGTCTTCTCTTAACACAAGAACAAGGGGTCACCAAATGAAATGAATGGGCAGGAGATTTAAAACAAACAAAAGGAAGTATTTTTTTTTTCACACAACACACAGTCAACCTTTGGAACTTCTTGCCAGAGGATGTTGTGAAGGCCAAGACAATAACAGGATTCAAAAAAAGAACTAGATAAGTTCACGGGGGATAGATCCATCAATGGCTATTAGTCAGGATGGACAGGGATGGTGTCCCTAGCCTCTGTTTGCCAGAAGCTGGGAATGGGGGATGGATCACTTGGTGATTACCTGTTCTATTCATTCCCCCTGGGGCACCTGGCATTGGCCACTGTCGGAAGACAGGATACTGGGCTAGACGTACCATTGGTCTGACCCAGTATGGCTGTTCTTATGTCTTTTTAACCTACTGACATATTTACTTACCTTATTTAACACAAATATTCTGTTTTCAACCTGATGGTTCAATTACATCCCTAATTCTATCTTCCAAAAGTTGGGGCCTCCCTGCAAATGTAAATTACTCATGGCTGGCCAGGCCTCCACTACACCCTGTGTCCACACTCTACACACTATTGTAGTAATCTTTATATATAGTATGCCTTGTGAGGTTCTGCGTAGTGCAGTATGGACCCGTCAGGATGGTTGGGAGGCCCTGGCTGGGTTTCCAAGCCCACGCTCAACCATGGGCTTGGAAACACCAAGTCAGCAGGCAAGGTCTCACAGACCCGAGTTTACTAAGCAGTGTAGACATAGCATACACTGAAGCATAGCTGGAATGCAGTGCACGGCAGCCCACTGCTCCTCCCTGCCTGACATACCTGTTCACCCTAACGTGCTATTGGGCTGAGTTGTTGGGGAGTGGCACAGGGGCTGAGTATGCTGTCTCTGCCCCAGCTAAGAGCTCCCCAAGGCCCAGGAAATGCTCAGCCCATCAGATCTGGCAGCTTACTGCGTCCTTTGTGGCACCTGAACAACAAACCTCCTACAAATTGTAAGGTTCAAGGAGCTGCAACAGACCTCCTAAAGCTCCCCCATAGGGCTGATGCACTTACACACACAGAGAGAGCCCTACTACTGTGCAACTCCTAAGGGCCACAGGGGACAGGCTCCTTTCCAAAGGATCTTAATTAGTGACACTCCCCATCTGCAGACCTCAGGGATGAAGAGGGAATTCCCCTGCCAAGTTTCCCTTTCTCCCCAGTCCTATGTTATGGCTATTGTAAAACCAAAGGCTATTCCCAAACAAAAAACTTTAAGGTTGCAACACATCAGTGGTTTCAATGCATATCACTCTTTGAACAATACACCCAAGCTATCTTACCTCTGCCCTGTGTGTAGTAATGCCTTGCCTCAACCCTGATCTTGAGGGACTTACTCTAGGGTTAAATAGGTAGTTTAGCCAAAGGATAATTTTTTCCATCACCTCTCACAGCGACCTCCATCAAGGGTGCCAGTCAGTACCAACTCTTGTGATTTTTTTGGGGTTTGTCTGGTCCCTCCATATTTCTGTGTTGGGGCTGGAACATCATTAAGGCTTTACAATGTGCGTCAGCTTCCCAGTTTTACAGCAGGATTTCAGCTTGCGCACCATCTGTCTGCCTGTGTGTAATTCAATCCATTCCAGTCTGCAGAGCATTGTCATTCATAATTATTCCCAGCTTGGCCGGTGTGAGTGAGGGAGAGAGACAGAGAGTGAGAGTGTGTTTTGGAGTGTGGCCTCCTGCATCTGTGTTTGGAGACTGCATAGTCATTTTGGGAGCTCTCCTCCCCCTCTCCAAACATTACATGCAGAGTTGGCTGCGAAAAGGGAACCTGACCCAGGGGCAACTCCAGCTGAATTTTGCGTGTGAAAAAATTGGCCGTTGAGGAGCTGGGGACTGCAGTCACGAAGGCCAGGGCAGTAAATTCTGGATCTGATCACTGTTTACTGCTTTCATTTCCCTTTCCTCCCAGCTCCTGTCACGCACTCCCAGGGTGGCAGAGCCAGGGAAGGGAGTGAGGGAGTTGGACATGGGAGGGGTGAGCTTTAGACAGCAAATGGAATATAGTTGTATTTCTTAATACCGAATTCTCCTTCTTCTAGGAATAACAGCCAAGTGTTGCTTATGTACCAAGTCTGCAAGCCTGGGCCTTTAAAACAGTGTGGCCTATAAAGGCACATGCTTATGCCTATAGGATTGTGCGTACAGTACAGATACACACTTATGTTGCCACACTTAGGATCAAGAATCTGTCAGATTGTCTAGAGAGGGTACTGATAGGGAGGGTGAAGGACAAGAGAAGCAGCAAGGCCATGTGGGGAGGGGTGAGAAAGGTACAGAGAACTAGAGAAGGAAATGAAAAGGGAAACAGAATGAAGAGTGAAGAATAGGAGTGAGGGGGAGAAGGCTAGGAATGCAACAGAGGAAGGTGAAGAATGAAGGAAAGGGCAGAGCAGAAGAATGTACTAGAAGCGCTTCCATGAAAATGTGAGGTAAAACCGTGAGTTTGAACCAGCTAGGAGGTATCTTCCAAGCCATGCCCTAGAAAAGGGCTGAGGAGGAAGCAGGACACTCCAGCAGCTTCCACACTGCTTCCCCTTTAGGTCAGACCCATTTATCTATTTGTTTATTGTTAGCCACATTTCTTAAAAAACAGCTTTGTGGTTGTGGTGATTTACACCCTTTATAAACATGTGGAAGTCAATGGCTCTCACAGCTGCCTGCATTTCCTCCCCCGCCCACTGTTCCAGAAGAAATGGGCATAAACTCTGCAATTCTCCCTACCCTCCTCTTTCAACTATTGTTGCATGACCACACCTTGCCAAGCCCCCCTCTGCACTTTACCAAGCCACGTAGATTCCTGTGCAGCTCCGTGCAGGACACGTGGCAACACTTGGTTCTTTTTCCTTGTAAAGATTTTATACAGTTGTAGTTAATGTTTGCGTTTGTCAGTGATATGAAAAGTTTTGTGCTCAGTGTTTTTTCTCTTGAGGCATAATGAAGAAATAACAGCTGGGTTTGATTATCTATCTGACTATCTCTAGATAGGTATATCTCAGTATTTGTTTTGGAGCACCCAGGAGCCCTAGTCCTGGACGAGGACTCCATTGAGCTAGGTGCTGTGCAAACACAGAACGAAAAAACGATCCCTGCCCCAAAGAGTTTATTGCCTAACGCACACATTTAAAAATCATGAGTCGTTCCTCGCTGCCATCATGAGATTTTGATAAATAATAACCTGGGGGTACTCTTTATTTGCCTTCTGCATTTTGAGCATGTAGGGTTCCTGTTTTCAAGCTTTCCTCTGCAGCTATAAAGACTAGACATTTGTTGTTGTTTAAAATGAAAGGTAAGATTCTCGTGTACACATGACTCCAGGAGCTTTAAGAACAACAACAAATGTCACAAGGCTTACAATAAAATTGTGAGTTGACAACAATCTGTCTGTTTCTGTGGTCTCTGTCACCAGTAATCTGAGTGCCAAGTGTTGAGAAGAGTAGGAACAAAATAATCTTTGTCTCTCTTCCTTCCTCCACCTGTTGGAGTAAACTTGAATAATCAGACGAATTAGTCTGTTGGTATGAAAGGCTTACCGAGGGAAAGCTGAATCCGAGATGAAGTCTGCGTTAGTTCTAGATATGGGGAGATTAATGACCCCAGCATACTGGGAGATATAGCCTGTGGGCAGCAGGACTTCTGAAAGCGAGAGTTCAATTTAGATTTCCCTCGTAGTTTCAAGGCTGCCCCCTGTAAGGGTCTGGAACAGTTTGTCTCTAGGAAGATTTTGTTTTGTATTTTAAAACTTCAAACTAATCTAAAATGCTCAGGAGCTGAGTTTGGAGCTTTGGTGCTTTTGCCTCTCAGATCAGATCCTGTGAGCGGCTCCCATGACATTGTGAGTGCCCTGGACTTCTATTGGCCTTGGTGAGAATTGAAAGGTCTCAGAACTTTGCAAGATTTAACCCGTAGACAGTAGTTTAAAGAACCTTATGGGAAGCAGTGTGGTCCCATGGATAGAGCCCTGATCTGGGGCTCCCGAGACTTGGCTTCTATTCATGGCTTGGTTGGTGGGTGACCTTGGGCAAGTCCCTTCCCTTCCCTGAGTCTCAGTTTCCTCATCTGCAAAATACGGGTAATCCTAGTGACCTCATGTGTAATGTGCTTTGAGATCTTCTAATGAAAAATTCTACACAAGAACTCGTTATTGTTATTATGTATTGAAACCTAGCACTGTGACAGTCTCAAACGGTTGAAATGGTCAGAGTAGTAAGTGAGCTTAGGGAGGTTGTAATTCCCTTAATTTTGGGAATGATGGGCTCACTTTTGCAGTCTGTCTCCTACAGTTTATGTGAACTCTATGCAGTTGGTTGAGTATCTTAATAGTCCTTAGTGGTCGTGTGCAGTTTCCAGAGAGCAATGGAATGGCTGTGCCATAGCCTACATTAGCATTCTGGTGGTTTTTTTCAACACCATGTAAGCGACGTGTTCAGAAAAGGAGATGCATTTCTTCTAGTGCCTGAAGTTCCTCAGTATGATACCTGGTACATATATTCCAAACATTTTGGAATGGCTCTTGAGAAGCAGTGCTACCAGCCTTAGAGCAGTGATCCCCCAAGCACAGGTAGCCTCTATTTCCAAGACTGTAAATGAATCGTGGGATATCTCATTGGTGATAGGCTAAGGAGCCTTCTAACTTGAAGTCACTAATTTAAATCCAGCACAGGCTGAAAATGACCAAAATTGTTCCCTTCTGATGGTTGTTTGGTGAAATTAGTTGGCTGTCTCTATTCAGTTCCTGGTGGACAGGCATACACAGCACAAAACCCACCATAACAGCCTACTCTGATGGGCATTTTTGCTGCTGAGTGTCTCAGCAGCAGGACTAAGGACTGAATGGGATGGAGATGGAAGTGTGCTCTCTTACTTCTAGATGGAGCTCTGTCAAATCGCTTTTGAGACATATGGGCCAGATGGTGAGACTTGCACTACTTCTGCCTATTTTGTATCTGTTCTTTAGATACATGGAGGCCTCCAGGCCTGTCATTCTGGCACATTTAACCAATGCTGAATTTTAACACCTAATAATAATTCTGGACTTTGAGCCTGAATTCCTGAGTGATGGGACAGTCCTGGGTCATTTCCAGGAATGAGTCCTTCAGAATCCAGTCTTGCCAGCACAGTCCAGATGGCCTTAATTTGGCCTTGGACTATTTTGAAGGGAGAGGGGGGTCTGGTATACTTTGCGTAAAATCTACCCTTGTGCCAGTCTCTAATTGCTGAAATGCTCATTACAAAGCAAAATTTTGGCCCCAATTTACCTCCCCAAAGGAACTCTTAAATTTCTCTCCCAAATGAACTGTGTTGCTTGGTTTACTCAATATTTGTGAAATGAAAACGTCAAATTTAGGTTACGTGTTAAAAATAATTGCTTAACAATGGGGCAGTTAGGTATTAAGATGATCTCAGGCTTCTTTTGGCACCATCTCTAGAGGTGTTTAGAGGGATAATATCAAATAATTTAGGTCCAAAATGTAGAATGGGGTCTGATTCACCCTCTGTTTATACCAGTTTAACTTGCAGTCCTAGATTCATAGACTTTAAGGCCAGAAAGGATCATCATGATCATCTTGCAGGCCACAGAACCTCACCCACCCACTCTGGAAATAGGCCTATAACATCTGGCTGAGTTACTGAAGTCCTCAAATCAGGATTTAAAAACTTGGTTAGAGAATCCAGCATTTACTCTAATTCAAACCAGCAAGTGACCCAGGCCCCATTCTGCAGAGGAAGGTGAAAAACCTGCAGGGTCTCTCCAATCTGACCTGGGGGAAATTCCTTCATGACCCTAAATACAGTGATCAGTTAGACCCTGAGCATGTGGGCAAGACCCACCAGCCAGACACCTGGGAAAGAATTATCTGTACAGTAACTCTGTAGTATAGAGCTCTCCTTTTCTCGAGTTCCATCTCCGGCCATTGGAGATATTTGCTAGTTGCAGGTGGGCCATACGCCATTGTAGGCAATCTCATCATACCATCCCCGCCATACACTTATCGAGCTGAGTATTAAAACAAGTTCGTTTTTGTTTGTTTGTTTTTTTTACTTCCCTCCCTCCCCCCTGCTGCTCCCCTTGGAAGGCTGTTTTAGAATTTCACTCCTCTGATGGTAAGAAAGCTTCATCTAATTTCAAGCCTAAAACTTGTTGATGGCCAGCTTATATCCATTTGTTCTTGTGCCACTATTGGCCCCTAATTTAAATAACTCCTCTCTTTCCCTGATGTGTATCCCTTTGATGTATTTATAGAGAACAGTCATATTTCCCCTCAGCCTTGGTTTGGTTGCTAAACAAGCCAAGCTACTTAAGTCTCCTCTTGTAAGGAAGGTTCTCCGTTCCTGTGATCATTCTAATAGCTCTTCTTTGCATCTGTTCTACTTTGAATTCATCTTTCTTAAGCATGCTCACAGTATTCCAGATGAAGTTTCACCAGTAGCTTCTGTAATGGTGGTAACTATCTCTACTGGAAATACGTCGCATGATGCATCCTAGGATTGCCATCAAAGGCCCTCATAGTTTTACTAAACCAGGGTGAATAGAATTTTTTTCATTATTTTTTGCAGCTCTGATTGAATAGAACTTCTTTTAAAAAATGTCTTATTTTTCCAATCCCCTGCAATGCTGGAAATCTAAACAAAACAGCAGTATGCCAGGGCATGAGTACCTGGGGGTCAAATGAGTGAGCTATAGGGAGAAACTGACCCATCTATGGTAGTGTCACAGTACAAGCTGAAGGAATTGCAAGAAGTAAACAAGCTGCATACATGGTGAAAAATAAATGAGGATTTTGAAGGTTCTTTCTGTGCTAATAATAAAAATCATTAGTGTTAGTAATGCAGTAGGAACATTTAAAAAAATCTGATTTTTTTTTTTTTACGGTAAATTAGATAAAACACTTGGGGGATTAGAATGTAGAGACCAGTCCTGCTCCATGCTAGGTTTGGAAGAAGATAACCCATAAGTCCTTTTCCATATCCTATTACTTACAATTCTAGGTAGGTAACACTCCCATTGTAAACCAATGCAGGTATGAGTTAACAGGCCAGGAGCCATTACTGTGAATGCCTCCAACGGGAACCTGTGGAGGATGGGAACTTGTTAGATGGGAACAACAGGAGATCTGAAAATAGCTCTCCTGTCCTGGCCAGGTATGTCACAATTAGCATCCATTGGCCAGATGAGGACATGCAATGTTAATGGGAGGGCTGGTGATGGAGCTGATGGGGGAAGAAGGTGCTGGGCTCTCTTCTGGCTCTGGGTGACTTTGGGCAAATTGGTTGTCCCTTCTGTAAAAAGGGATAACAGTTACCTATTGGTGTAAAGTACTTTTTTTCTACGTAGCGTTTTTCATTGGTAGATCTCACTCAGTAGCATTATTGATGTTAGTTTTGATGGAGGACTTGACTCTCTAGGGCCACCAGGCTGGTAGGTTTCACTAGCACTAACAGCACACATTTTAAAAAGAAAGTTTAAAACAACAACAACCCAGTAATAGCTAAAGCTACCAGACTGTCTTATAACTGACATGGCTTCTTGGGAGCCAGGAGGTGGGGAGGAAAAGCACTGGTCATCAATTAAACTGGGAACCGGTCTCAGCTGACCCAGAATCCAGGGTCTTGAAGGTGGTGTAGGCACCTTCACCTCCCCTCCTGAGCTGGTCAGAGTGCACGTCAGCCACAAATCAAAGTCAGGGCCCATGAAACTATGATGGAGGAACTGAAAATCAGGTGAATGAAACTTCCCAATTCTGGGTTCTGGTCTCCCTCCACATTGGAAGGAGGATCACTGTGCTGACATAACTTTTACAACTCATTCAAATCTCAGGCTGAGACTCTTGTCATTAGTGACCAGACTGTGATATCTTTACCTGTGTGGATTCGTACTTTGCACTAGGAATAGTTCCACTGACATCAGTGGAGCTACTTGTGGAGTAAGATACCAATTGAGTTGTATGTCTACACTAGAGTTTTATCTCTAGTTGATTGCCAGTTAACTCGAGTTGCCTAACACACTTGTACATACCAGTCTGGACATTCCTGGAACAAACATTTGGGGACACTAATGTTCATGGTTTCCCTAGAGCATTCTGGGTCAGGATGTTTTACACCCACTTTGCACTGGTGTACATAGTGCAGGGCAGCAAGAGACTCAGGCCTATTGACTTCAGGGGACTATTCAAGTGAGTAAAGTTATGGCACGTGTGTTTTCAGGATCTGGTCCTATGTTGAGGTCTCTGAGGAAGCAAATATAGTCAGTTTTGACCTGAGATGTTTTGTTTTTTGTTCTAGTTATAAAGTCTGGGTCTGTTTTCTGCAGTGTTCCTGTTAAAGAATCTGAATGTAATTGTTTTTTGGCTTGTTACTGCTGCCCATAAATCAGTCTCAAAACAAATGATATTTCCAGAGAGGGCTTGAATAATTTATTAGCTGCCTAAAGTTCCCAGCGATGTCTCTGTGCATGGTCCGCTTAATTGGACAGAATTTTCATTAAAAATAGCAGTGGGGGGGAACATCAATATTTCTATCAACTGTCTTCCCCAGATGTGTTCTCTCTCTTGTGCTGTCCGTCCTTTACATGCTCGCAGATTGATGGCCTCTTTGTTTCAGAGGGCATGGACGTGTACTCCTGGCTTCCTTCATTTACTTTGTCCAAATGCCCTCATGGCAACAAACTGGGTGGCGAAGGGACATGCTAGAAGATGGGAGCAAAAAAGGACAGGCTTGCGGGGGATAGGGATTAGCAAGGTCTGTGACTACTACAGCACACTCCCTTCCAAAGCCTGGAATGGTACCCAAGATTCCTGAGTCTCAAAATTCCTCTGCTGGCCGCAAATATCTGTGAAACCCACTGGCAACATGTGAGTCTCATGCTCCCATAGTGGGACCTGCTCTAGAGGTGAATCGGGGCTGTGTAGTGATGGAGACTGTTGGACAAGAATCCTGCCTCATTTGTTGCAGAAGTTGGAAGATCTGTAAATAAATGATTGGGGCAGGGAATTGCAGGAATAGAAAGGGTGGTTTCATGGTTCAGGCTGCTGAAGGCTATCCTGGAGAATTGGATTCTATCCCTGCATCTGCCACAGAGTTCTTATGCGATGCTGGGCAAGTCACTTAAACCAAACTTTTTACAGATGGCCACTAATTGTGTTGCATGTTCCCCATTTGACACGCTGCGATCTGATGTACAGGAGTGCTGAGCACTCACAGCTGCAGAAGGAGTTAGTGAGAGCTGTGCTGTGAACATATAAAGAGCTACATAATGCTAAGTACTCTGGAAAATCAGGATCTGGGAGTCTCATATTGGAGCCCAGAATTAGTGGACACTTCTGACATTAATAACTTTATGCCTGAGTTCCCCCTCTGTAAGCTGAGGATAATACCACCATGAGCACCATTGAAAAGCCCATGGGGGAAGTTAATTCTGTATTCAGTGCAGGGTTTAGAAAGTGTGCAGTACATGTGGCATGGATCCAAACACTGAATGATGAGGATAAAAAGAAATATGAAATCACTTCCTATTAAGTGAACACGATGCACCCTCTGCACTGAATGAGGCAGGAATCCTGTAGAAAAAATAGAATGTGATCACAAAAATTAAAGACTGTATCATAATGTAACATGCACCAGGGGGTCGAATTAAGGTTGCACAGGCAATCTTAATTCTAGCATTTCCTAACTTTTGAGGTGTCTATCTTTATAAGTATAAAATAAACATGGAATTGGCAGGAGCGAGAGGCTAAGTAAACACACCCTCATCTTCCGTAGGAAACACACAAACTTCTTACTGTGCTCCCATGTGTACAAATAGAACCACAATGTTTTATTATTTTAAGTAAATCTAAACATGCCTTTCCCCTCCCGCATCACACAGGGCCGGTGAACGGAAACAGAGCCAAGCAGGGGTCTCTAACAGCTCTGGATTTAAGATTTCGTTCTACCCTTGTCATTAGGTACCTTTCAACAAAGTCAGTAGAGCTACTCTGGTGTAAATTAGAGGGGATCAGATCCTCAGGTGGGGTAGTTTCAGGTACTCCAGTGAAGTTATGCTCGTTTATATCAGCTGAGGATCTGGCCCTAGATTTTTACTAAAACCCTGTTAAGGACCTAATCGTGCATTGCTTGGACACCAATAACTTCTGCTCAGGGCCGGCTCTGGCTTTTTTTGCTGCCCAAGGCAAAAAAGCCCCCCACACCCTCCCCAGTGCGGCAGGGGAGGGCGCTGAGCCCGGCCGCAGGCTGCTCTCCCCGACCGGCCGGAGCGCCGGGGGGAGGGCGGCGAGCCCGGCCGGGGCTCCGCTCTCCCTGGCGGCCAGAGCCGGAGCACCACGCTGCCTCCCTCCAGGTGCCGCCCCAAGCACAAGCTTGGTGGGCTGGTGACTGGAGCCAGCCCTGCTTCTGCTGCAGCCAATTGTCCTTTGGGATGCACAAGGCATGCAGGAATAGGTTAAGTTGTTCTGTTCTTTTACTGTCTTTCCAGTCACAGACCCCTATAATGAAAGGTGCACCCTCAATTTCCAGTTACTTCATTAGGAACTGAGAGGGCGTGCATCACCTCTTGGATTCAGGCATGCTATGACTACCAGGCTATCTGAGTATAAATGCAAGCTTTCTCCTTTGTATTCAGCCTGCCCTCCCTGTCTGATTCTATTAGTGATGTCACAATCCAGTGTTTGTGACATCACAGTCCATCAGAAGGGATGTGATGGGGATTTCACAAATGCTGGGTTATTCAGAAATATGTGATTGAATTAGGCAGGATGAGCAGGCTGATTAGAACAGGAAATGCTTCTCTTTATTTCCTGGTACTTGGCAAGCATGGAAAGTAGGAAAAGTCCATTGGCAGTTTAATTGAGGAGCTTGATCAAATTTCACTGGTATGTGGTGCTTTCAACACGAGCAAATGAAGGTTGTGTTTTAACAGTTAGTTCAGTATTTTGTAGGACTTGCCCTATGGTAAACAATCAGCCAATAAACTTGGTGAAATTCGTTTCAGATGGGGAGCACAGTATGAAATGCAATAAGTGAAATGTTTGATTGTGATCCAAGTTTGCAATTTACACTATAAATGAAACTGTTACGACTGTTGTTTTAAATAGTAAATTCTGTAACACTTGTTAAAACTGCAGTGACAATATGCTTACCCAGTGGACACATTGAACAAATAGCCCAACATGCGAAGAAGTGAGGTTTTACCCACGAAAGCTTATGCCCGAATAAATCTGTTAGTCTTTAAGGTGCCACCAGACTCCTTGTTTTTGTAAATAGCCCAACAGTATTTTTTTCGCAACTGGAAGAAACCCCGGACGGTCTCGTTAACTGCAGGGGCTGATCAGCACAAAACTAAAATGGGCGCTAGACAGCCTAATATTAATGTGGTGCATTTATTCCACATTCTGTTGGTCATACTTTGCATTTCATATTGCGCAGATCCATAGACCATAACCATAATTAGCCTCTCCATGGGGATCTCCCCATGCCCAAAGGAGCAGGGGTCAGCCATGTCCATAGTACCTCCCCTCTGCCCCCATTGATGTGGTCTCTATGGTCCCTCCCTTGGCATTACTGCATCCAGAATGTTCTATGTCTTCTGTGCTTCAAAGGGATAGGAATACCTAGGAGAACATGTGTGCTTTCCTGCCTTGTGTAAACCAGAATGCTGGATTCCACTCACATCCATCTCTTTGCTCCAGGCTGCTGGGCAGATCTCTCTGAACTTAGGCAGATCTATGCTTCAGGTCTATCTTCCTGCAACTCCTGTTGTGCACAACCTCCCCCCCAATCAATTGAGTGAGCAAGATGGCTTAATGATTACTTTAAATGGGCTGCATACGAAGACATTTGAAATGTGAGTGGCCTGTGGTTCTCTAACACAGTAATATTCAAACACCTTGCAGATAAGGAAGAATCTCCCAAGGGAAATGGGGGAAGCCCTCTTAATTGATGGATTTAACATAGGCTGGTTAAAATGCTAATAAATATACAACAGGGAAAGCTCCTGGACTGGAAGGGTCAGACTAGAAGACCTAATAGGGCTTTGCCATGACTAGGCTCTGGGACTCTATCAATAGAAGTCACTATAGGCAAATGCTGGAGCTCCCAGGCTCTTGCTGCAGGAGTAAAACTGTGAGTGCAGTTGTGTGTTTTCTTTCTCACTCTCTTTGTTGTTCTGTTCCCGCAGGTCTCTCCTTCTCCCTTCCTGTTACAGACATACAGTTCTCTGTCATACAGCCAGGATCATAACCGAACTGTGTCATTGGATGGTTAGTATTCCGTGATTCTTTCAGCTCTCTCCTGGACAGATTTTTCTGCTCCACCAGTGACCCAAACAGCAGCTGACATTTAACAAGGTAAGAACGCAGAAGGCTCAGGTAGAGTTTGGGGGATTTTCTTGACCTTTTTACCAACAACTTACGCAGAGGTGGGCATCCCCTCCTACTATATGCCAGGGAGTGATGGTTTCAGTGAGGACTCTTTCCTCGCCAGGTACTTTCTAACAGGACTGTCCGTTCCCTGCAATTGCTTCTTGAGTTCCAGGTTCTCTGGAGTCTCATATTTTTTTTTTTAGCTATATTCTCCTCCCTTTTTCCTAAACCCTTTTTGTCTCTCTCATTTATTTAAACACCTGGGGCCAAATCCATTCCTGATGTAACCCCCTGGAGGTCAATGGAGTTCCAGCAGAACGCAATCTGCCTGATCTCTGGTGTTCATACACATGGCTGCTGGTGTAAACCTGCATGTTTATAATAATGCCATCTCTTGTGGGCTAGACCATGAAACCTCAGTGCCCATGGATGAACCGTTACTCCCATGACTAGTCCCATGAAAGTGTCAGTAACAGCTTTTCACAATCTGGCCGTAGGCATCGTTTATTATTATTTTTAGTATTTATTATTGTGTGGTGTTTGAGCTGTTGGGATTTTGTGTCTTTCTTTGGGTTTCCTGGGTAGTCTAACTATTGCAGTGCGCTTGAAGTGCTTTGGAGAGAGGGCACTAAATAATGGATTTATGAGAACTATTTTATAGTTCGTATCACATTCATATACCAGCAGACATACATTTAAACACACATCCATGGTCATGCACTCAAGCTTGTTTATATACCACCAGAGAAATACAATGCACTCATGTTGGAAACATGTGAGTCAAATTCTCTCCTGGCTTGACTTCCTCGACTCTAGGGGGAACAAAGAATGGCGAAACCTGCAGTAGGGAATATCTGAACTATTGGAGTACCTTTTAGGCTTGTCATTTTCTTACTGACTATAAAGTCAGATCTGTACTAAAAGGGGTGTTGAGGAGAGTGGTGACATCTTTGAGTGCCACAGCTGACTCTCAAAGTGGTTCAGAGAACAAGTCCTTATCTGCCCATTTCTCACATGCAGTTATATAAGAGCATAAGAGTGGCCGTGCTGGGTCAGACCAGTGGGCAATCTAGTCCAGTATCCTGTCTTCCGAAGGTGACCAATGCCAGATGATTCAGAGGGAATGAACAGAACAGGGCAATTATTGAGTGATCCATCCCCTGTCGCTCATTCCCAGCTTCTGGCAGCCAGAGGTTTAGGGACACCCAGAGCATGGGGTTGTGTCCCTGATCCTCCAGGAACTTAACTTATTCTTTTCTGAACCCAGTTATACTTTTGGCCTTCACAGCATTCTCTGGCAATGAGTTCCTCTGGCTGACTGTGTGTTGTGTGAAGAAATACTTCCTTTTTTTTTTTTTTTTTAAACATGTTGCCTATTAATTTCATTTGGTGACCCCCTAGCTCTTGTGTTAGGGTAAATAACACTTCCTTACTCACTTTCTCCACACCATTCATGGTTCTGTAGACCTCACGATACACAGTTTGAAAAACAGAAGGAAAGGGTGAATTGGAAGCTGCTCCTGAGTGCAATAATCTACAGAGATGGATTTATAGGGATTTTCTGGGCTTCAGAAACTCAGCCAGCCTATAAAGAGAGGTCGGCAGGCATGAGGATGATTAGAAAGCACAAAAGAACAGAAAAAAAGAGGATACTAACTGTTTGTAGCTGGGCTTTTGGAGAGTGTGGTGTTAAGGTATTTCTCTGAGCAGGACAGTGAAAATAAAAGGAGAAAACAGCTGAGTATAAGAGATAGTAAAGAGCTGACGGATCCTACTCTTTCCCTCACCAGAGCAGGTTTGTTCTTACAGTGCATTTTCTGGTGTTCTTGCTAGTCCCATTTTAAATGTCCAAAGCAATCAGGTTGCCCCAACTTCCTTCCCTAGATGAATCATCTCACTGTCAGGAAACTTTCCTGCTATTCAGCCTAAATTTACATTTTCTTAATTGCAGCCCATTACTTCTACTTATAGCCCCTTGGAGATCCCTAAATAATTTTTCCTACTCCTGTGGGAAAAGCCAATCAACAATAAAATAGTTGTTTTATTGTGTGCTACAGTTTGAAGGAAGCTCACTCTAGCCCCCCCAATCCCACTAGGAGACTAAATATGGCTTGGATTATTCAGGCTGAATACTTAGACTTCAGGAAGCCATTCATGCATTTCTAGCCAGCTTGGCTTCATGCAAAGTTGCTGTCACTAATTAATCAAAGAGAGATTCCAGTTATGTTCTCTGCTCTGGAATCAGGCTGCTTTGGCCTGACATAGTCATGAAAAAAACAAGGTGCTGTTCTCCCCCCTCACATTCCCTCCTCCTCAGAAAAGCAAGAAAAGGTCCTTCTGCCTAAATTAGGGTTACCAGACATTCCGGTTTTATTGGGACCATCCTGATATTAGGGACTTTGTCTTGTATAGAAAACTATGCACCCTTACCCCTGGAAAAAAACACTGTCCGGATTTTTCCCATTTGCTATCTGGTCACCCTCGCCTAAATGGAATTCAGGCGAGGGTGACCAGATAGCAAATGGGAAAAATTTGCAAGGAAACCCAAATAAACTAGGTGAGCAATAAAATGTGGCGGCTGCTACTGTACTTTCATTACAGCAACCTGGTACTTAAACTTGATTGCCAAATCTTTGCGCTACCCCTCTTGCAACCCAAACTGATAATGTTTTACATCTCAGGTGACTCCCTGTCCCTCTTGTTTCCTGGTATTACTGCTGTGGCTGAGGGGGGATGCTGGTTGCTGTTGCTTTAGGTACAGTGCTCAGCAAGTTATGAATTGTGCCAATCCAAATCTGTCATAAAATCCATGTCAGCACTGGGGAGTTCTTGGGTTTAGTTGAGAGGATTTACCCTTCTCAAGTTTTCTTTTGTGCTCATTCCCTCTGGGGTTTATTTGATTGGGAAGCAGCACTGTCAGCCCCGCTCTCAGAGATGTGTCAAGAGTGAGGTGGGGGAATGAATTCTTTGACCCCCTGGTTAAAAAAAGGTAGGAAATGAAAGCCTGGGTCTCCTATCACATTGTTTTTTGCACAGATGTAACTTCTTTGACCTGAGGGGCATGACGCCTGATTTACACAGGGGTGTGTGACAGGAGACTCAGGCCTTGTGCTTGGCAACCATGTTTAAACTCAGTTTAAAGCTCTGTAGCCTATTAGTCTGCAGGAATGGGTTCTAGCCCTGTTAAAAGTTGGCACTATGGATAGACTGTAACTGTGCCCCCATAATCATCTATAGATTTTTGGCAGTGCAGGGTTTCAAAGAAGTTAGAGCATCATGATTAGGGCCCTATCAAATTCATGGTCCATTTTGGTCAATTTCACAGCCATAGGCTTTTAAAAATCCTCAATTTCATGGTTTCAGATTTTTACATCTGAAATGTCATGGTGTTATAACTACGGGGGTCCTGACCCAAAAGAGGGTTGTAGGGGGGTGGGGTGCGATATTGCTACCCCTACATCCAGGGCCGGCTCTGGCTTTTTTGCCGCCTAAGGCAAAAAAGCCTCCCGCCCCACCCCCAAAGTGCGGCACGGGAGGGTGCCGAGCCTGGCCACGGGCCGCTCTCCCCGACCGGCCGGAGCGCCGGGTGGGAGGGCAGCGAGCCCGGCCAGGACTCCACTCTCCCCCCGGCGACTGGAGTGCCCGGGGGAGGGCAGCACCACCCCCCTCCAGGTGCCGCCCCAAGCTCAAGCTTGGTGGGCTGGTGCCTGGAGCCGGCCCTGCCTACGTCTGTGCTGCTGCTGATAGAAGCACTGCCTTCAGAGCTGAGCAGCAGGCAATGCAGATTAGAGGGGTGTATGGTATGGGGAGGATCACTTTTTGGGCAGGGACAGCTTTACAGGTGAGCAACTGCCCAGGGTCCCGTGGTCCCCCTCCCCCCCACAGCTGCCCAAGGCCTCTTTAACCCCCAAGCGCTGGGCCCGGAGCTGAGGGGGGTAGAAGTGTGGTGGGGGTGGCACTACAGGGACTAGCCACAGAGAATCTTGCAGACAAGGGAGGTTCCCAGAGAGCAGCCCCTGCTCTAACCCTAACCCTGCCAGGACTAGCAGCTGGAGCCCAGCACATGGTAGGAGACCCCAGCTGGGGGACCCCCAGTCCTGCCTCTCCCCAGCAGATTTCACAGTGGAGACCAGATTTCAAGATCCGTGACGTGTTTTTCACAGCCGTGAATTTGGTAGGTCCCTACTCATGATTAAGTCCCCTCTATACAACCATGTATGTTGGAACCAGGTACCCAGACTCAATTATAGCTGCAGCATAGCTGGTGGCAGTGAGATCTATTTCTAACAGGTTTGACTACTGCTGAGCCTAGCCCAGGTTTTGAAAACATGATTCTAACAGTCCAGCCCTATGCACACTGAGTGGGCAAGCCATGCTGTAACCCAGTTTAAACACAACCTCCAGACGCAGCTCACAGCCTAGTCTTGACAGGGCCTGTGTTTCATTCGCAGAGCTCAGAATGCTCCAGCCTCGCACTCTGGCCTGTGAACTTCAGCCGGCATTGGGAGTCAGTGAAGTCTCATGGAAAGAAATTCATCCCCCTGACTCTAAACAGTATCTCCTATACCTGCTAGAGTAAGATGACCTGGCTGGTGCACCCAGGGATGTTACCCACAGCCCGAAAGGCTTTCCTTTCCATAATTAAATCTGAGGAGAAGGGGGTGGGAGGGGTGTTTGGCAGAGAGAGGGAGTTGTCAGCATGTCCTGCCAGTGAAAAGAAGGGACTGAAATGAAAAAGTTCCTTCTGGCATGTGTAATCAAAAACTAATCACTGCTGCATATAACTCGCTGTTGTTTCTGTGCAAGTGTGAGCCAGGGGAGTGCAGGCTGCTTGGCTAAAGGACAGAGCCCCCGCCCCCAACTGTCTCTCAGTGGGAGGGAAGTGTGTGGAGGGGAGGATTAATCCACTGTCGCTGTGGATTAATGCTGACAGGAGGGCTGGACTGCGACAAGATAGATGACAGGGTTACACGGCAATGCGTGAGAACCCTGCTCCTTTCAAGCTAGCACTGTTTTCCTTGCGTGACTGCTTTCCTTCTCTCCTCCAGCCGCTTCCACCTTGTGACCGGCTCCCTTAACTCATTCTTTTCCATCCATGGGGGAGAGAGTGCACCGAGACTAGAGGAGTCAGGAGGCAGGAGGGGAAATCTGGCCCAGGGTTTAGAAGTGGAACAAGATGCGGGATGCCTGCTTTGTTCAGAGGGCAGCTTCTTTCACAAGAGTGGTTTGGTATGTTAGCACCACTGTGAGCATATTATAGAGCACTGGAAGGGAAAACAAACTCCCTGATCCTACCTTCCAGCTGCACAGCGCTCTGCGAGAGCAGGGGCTCCCATGATCTCAGCCATCAATCAGGGCCTGGTAGATCAGTTCATTAGGGTGACCATATTACCCAAAGAGAAAATGGGACACCCTGAGGGCCTCCTCTCCCTGGATGCTATTGCCAGTTGCTGGAACCTGGAGGGCCCCCCTCAGAAAGCTTATGCCCATGGCTGGAACCATGTGCAGGGCCCCCACATGCTGGAACATTGCCTCCCCCTAGCCCTGCCTCCCCACCTGCAGGGGGCTGGTATCTCTGCTCGAGCCTCCCCGCACCACACCTGACTCTTTTGACAAAAGTAGGCATTTGTCTAGTTTGCTCTTGCCAATTGATCAAGTCAGCAATAGCAAATGGGACAAATGCCTCCTTTTTTGGGGGGGGGGGGGAGTGGGGACAGCTGGGACAGGGCTTAAAGGGACTGTCCCAGTCACAGCTGGATGTACGTTCACCCTAGTTCATGTACTCACACTGCTCATGGCAGCAATTCAGCACTCAGGCTTTTAGCCTGTCACTGTAAATACAAACCAGCTGTACAGAAGGTGGCCTGCTGCTACTCCCTGCCCTGCTAAGTTCTTCCCCTTCAAAGCTCCAGTGTACTTCTAGCTTTCACCTTAAAAATCCCGTGTGCTCCTTCTGAGTCCTCAAACCCAGCTCTGCTCCTGGTGGGGCAGTCTCTCACAGGCACCCCCAAACTACCCCCCCCATCATTTCCCCTGAGGCCACTCTTCAGACAGGCCTTCCCCCAAGCCCTCTACAGGGCCCCTGGCTCACTCTTCCCTCCACAGTGACCCCACCCTTACTCCCCCTGTCCATCAGCGCGAAGCGAGCTGAGGGGGCAGTACAATATGTGAGGAATCAAATTACTTTTGTTCCACTTCCTGCTTGAAATCTTCAGGATTTGACAAATATACAAAAATAGTTGCTATGGTGGGAGGTTTTGTTTAAGATGGACATTTGTTTTTAAAGAGGTGGACTAATGCAGTCACATGGATAAATATCTCTGCTGGGAACACAGCAAAGTTTCTCAGAGCACAGGCCAAAGAAACCAGATATATACCAACTGAAAGCCCTATGGCCGCAACTGAGTGGTAGTAACCAAATGTTGCTATTAGCTGAAGGCTGGTGTGGGCTTGTACTCTGATGTGATTTGGTTGTCTCAATCCCGTTCCTAGTGGACAAGTGAGCATATCACAGATTGGTAAAACCAATGCCATTCTCCGCAAAGAGGTAATAGAGCACAGAGGTAGAACAACCTTACCTCCTCAGAGTTGATCCCCCACATCCATGCTAGGTCTGTTCCTTGGACAACTAAAGGACTGTGTCTCCAGGGCCAGCAATCTGCTAACATTCAAGAGTAATAAGTTCACTCAGTTTTTTTAAGGATTACATTAAATGTAGAAAAAAAAGAGAGAGCCCTGAACATTAGTAACTACTTATGGGAGAATCTTGAACATGTTGCGATGGACTTCTGTTAACACAGGAATTTTGGTCACTGCCAAACTGGGATGGATTGGAACCTGTGACCGACAGGCTATTTCTCACCACTAACTGTCTAAGGCTATGTCTACACTGGCACTTTTGTCGCTGAATGACACAAAGTTTTAGCAATGAAAAGTGCTGGTGAGGATGGCACTTTGTCAGGGGGAGCCACGCTCCTGGCGATGAAGCTACCACCCCTCAGTGGGGATGGTTTTATTTTGTCCCCAGGAGAGCTCTCTCCCAGTGAGGGAGAATGGTCCCTGCACATTACAACGGTGCGGCCGCAGCGGCACAACTGCTGCATTGTACAGGGCATTATATAGATGTAGACTAATTCATCATATCTTCCAGGACTGATGGAGCTTTGTTACACTAGTGCATTCTTTCCTTCCCCAGCAAACTGCTGCCCAGTTTGGAGAGTGGCACTCCAACACTCAGTCTCTAAGGTGCCACAAGTACTCCAATATTTCACAGTATTTTTTTCTCTGACCTCCCATTCTAACAAATTTATTAGAGCATAAGCTTTCGTGGGCCACAGCCTACTTCATCGGATGCATAGAATGGAACACACACAAGATATTTATACATACAGAGAACAAGAAAAGGTGGAAGTAGTGAAATATAAAATGCTCTCATCCACCTAGTGTATAAAATTGTTCACATAGCACCCTAGATGTGCACAGCTTTGTAAAACAGCTAACTAGCACCCAACAAAAACTAGAACAGCTGCTCCAAAACACTTACAGGGGAAAGTAGGAGGACAGGCCTAACTATTCAAAAGGGGCCTGGAATTTCAGGTACCTTTAAAAAAAATTGATATCTGGGGCCTAAGTTCATGAGCAGCAGCAACTTCTTCTGAAATAAATGGGAACTGAGGATGATAACAGTAACAAACTGCTGCCTGCCTGCCAAGCAGTGAGTTGTATTCACATTGCAACCTGCTAATGTTGAAACTGTTTCCTTTGCTTTCAGACAGGCAGTGTGTCATGCATTCCGGGCCAGACTGCAGTGATGAGGAGATCTGTTGCTACACCAGAAACCTTAGACACTACCTCACTAGTGACAAATAAGAACGTCTCTGGGCACTGGAAAACATACTGGGAAAGTGGTAAACCCTTAGAACATCAGCACTAGCTGGTCTGTGAGCTAAATGAATGCTTAGGATGATGTGTGTAGAAGTAGAGTCTCCAGAAGGATCTTTTCAATAGTAACATAGAAAGAGTAGTGTAACTCAAGGCACAGATGATTGAGTATAGCTATCCTAAACCTAGGTAAAAGAGCTTTCTGCAATGTACTATACATGGTATTTTAACCAGTTTGTCCCTGGCTCTGCATCCATTTTA
This sequence comes from Trachemys scripta elegans, assembly GCF_013100865.1. Taxonomy (NCBI): domain Eukaryota; kingdom Metazoa; phylum Chordata; order Testudines; family Emydidae; genus Trachemys; species Trachemys scripta. The sequence goes on along the minus strand of NC_048301.1, from coordinate 59,802,923 downwards.
GCTGAAGATATTTTTGTGTTTACTTTTGCTCTAGAGTAGGCCATCACTTTAACTTTAACCTCAATGTTATGTCAGTTACATTTGTTTTCTTCCCTCTCTTCCTTACAGTTTTTGGCAGCATCTGCAATTTTTGACTTATTCAGCTGTAGAGCTATCAGGTAATAATTACTTTGTATTTCAGTTAGTATCCTTCATTCCAAGATCTCGGTGTGCTCCACAGGTTAATCAACTAAGCTCCAAATGACATGTGAGATAGATGAAGGGATCTCTATATATCCCTTGCCTACCATGCAGTCTCAAGGAAGAAACATGGAATCAGTTGAATAGTAGAGAACAATCTTGTATAACATTTTAGGGTAGGGAATGAAGAATAATGTAGCCAGTTATCACTGTGGGGGGAATTTAGATAATCGACATCCTGCTCATCTCCGTGGGTCACACTTTCTCTTAGGTGACTTAATGTAGGGTTACCATATTTTCTCATTTAAAAAAAAAGAGGACACTCCACAGGGCCCTGCCCCCCCCCACTCCACTTCTGCCCCTACCCCAACTCCGCCCCCTCCCCTGAGCACCCTGCATTCCCCCTCCTCCCTCCCAGCTGCAAAACAGCTGCCCGAGCGCTACCGGCTTCACGGTTTGCCGGGCATCCTCCAGACCCTGCCCCCGGCCAGGCGCATCCCCAGCGCAGCTGGAGCCCAGGAGGGGAAGCACCCGGCCGGGGGCGCAGGATCTGGGGGCTGCCCGGCAAACCGTGAAGCCGGTAGCGCGTGGGTAGCTCGGCTCTTCAGCTACACAGAGCTGAGGTGTCTGCGGGGAGCAGCAGCAGCTGCCGCCGCGGGGGAATCCGCCTGCAGCCTGCGGGAGCCGCAAGGTAAGCAGGGGACTGGGGCAGGGACGCCGGCAAAGCTATTTTCCCGGACATGTTCGGCTTTTTAGCAATTCCCCCCAGATGGGGATTTGAGGACCAAAAACCCAGACATGTCTGGGAAAAACCGGACGTATGGTAACCCTACCTAACTGCCCCCCAGAACTCCACCCCCTACCTAAGCCTCCCTGCTCCTTGTCCCCTGACTGCCCCCTCCTGAGACTTCCCCCCCATCCTAATTGGCCCCCTAGGACCTTACCTGTCCCCCGACTGCTCCAACCCTTATCCACCCCCCCACCCCCAGACAGACACCAGGGACTCCCATGCCCCATCCAACCACTCCACACACCCCTCACAGCCCCCCCCCCAAACTCCCAACCCATCTAAACCCCTGGCTGCCGGAGCCCCATGTAAGTGGCACCATCCGGCCAGCTGCCCTGTCAGCCGCGCGCACTCTGCATGGGGGGGAAATCCGGACACTTACAAATTCCCCCCGGCCGCTATTTTTAACTGAGAAAAGCCGGACATGTCCAGGGGAATCCGGACGAATGGTAACCCTACTTAATGCCAATAGTTGTTACCAAACCAAGGAAAATATTGGTGGCCATCCATGGGGCTTCAAAGCCCCAAGTTCACTGTAATAAACTATTTTTCCCTATTCCACTAACTAAAAGAGATTCTAGTGACTTGCAGGTGGGGAAACAGATAATGCATGGTCTTGTTGGCAGCTACAATTGTATTCCCTTCCTGTAACTATCAGCCATACAATCTCTCCACCAGCACCAACGATCAGTGTTTTACAGCTGGTAGCAATGACCATTATATTATAGACCCTGTAGTACTCAAAGGATATAGCTTAAAAAAAAAAAAAAAAAAGGTTAATAGTGGATATTAAACTCAACGACAGACTGCCCTTGAGTGAGATGACAAGCACCAGGGTTATCCCTTGTGGATGAGGCTAATGCTTCAACCTCAGATTCTGGTGAGGAAACCTAGGCATGAGCAACGTTGAAATGAGGTAACAGAGGGGTTCTCAAACTTCACTGCACCACAACCCCCTGCTGACAACAAACATTACTAGTGACCCCAATAGGGGGGACCTGAGTCTTCCTGCGCCCTGCCACCCTGGGGTAGGGGGGGCTCAAAGCAAAGGGCTTCAGCCCCAGGCAGGGGGCCAGTAACCTGCACCCCGATGCCCCAGGCTGAAGCCCTTTGGCTTTGGCCCTGGGCCCCAGCGAGTCTGAGCCAGTCTTGGCGACCCCATTAAAATGGGGTTGTGACCTACTTTTTGGGGTCCCGACCCAGTCTGAGAACTGCTGAGATAACACAAACCATGTGCAGAAATGCTTCTGTTTTCCATCTGAATTCTGACCTTCAACAAAGATCCCCTCCACAGGCAAGCTCTGTTGTCCCACAGTGGGTTTGTATATTTGCAAAGCTAACAAAGAGGGATAACTGGAGCCATTGAATAGTGCTTTCTTTACGCTTGCACTAGCATGTCTACATCTGGAAAAATTTAGCATATGCTTCTGAAGCTGGCTAGTTAGGAAAAGTTTACTGACCACACACAATGGAATAAACTCAGCCAGCTATCTGCCCACAAAGTAAGATGCAGCAAGTTATGAGTTGGAACTGTTTTCTTATGAGAGAACACTGAAATATTTCTCAACAGCATGACACTATGTGCATGTTCCTCCAACTGTGAGCCGAGTTCAATTCCTCAGGCCCCATGGTTTCTGCATTTCACATTTGAATCATGCCGCTTTTCAATTTGTGTACAAAATGCAAATTATGTAGCCAATAGCGTTGCCAGTTTTCCTGGAGATGCAGAGCAGATGTGTCATTCCTCAGACGACTGGCACCAGGATGTTCGTGACTGGTAACTAACCAGTGCTGAAACCACTATGGTTGGTCCAGGCAGCAGGATATATTACAGTCAACTGTAATACAGCTGTCAATGGGCCTCTGGGGAGGGGGGGGAAGAAAAAGCAAAACATCAAGCTCTGGGCATGTATAACTCTTAATTAATCCAAATACTTCAGTCCCCTGATTTCCCCTACCTACTAATACTTCTAAGTACACAGATTGTCATGCACTCTGAAACTTTCAGCTCAACAATAATCCTTTCAAATTAGTCATGTCTAGACTCCAATTTAGGTTCTTAGAAAAACTGTCTTGAACAGTGTGGTCTGCTGTAAAAAGAGCAGCTCTCTGAATTTATAGCCACCCTGTGGACTGATCACATCCCAGTGCTCTCAAGGACACCTTTTTTAGAAGTGTCAAGGAAAGTGCTACAAGGAGACAACAGGAAAAGTATTTACAGGAAAAGCAATATTAGCTGTGCTCCCTTGAGATCAAGGGAGATGTGGATGGCAGGCTTATTTTTAAGCATTTAACATGTTTCAAAGAGGATTATTATTTCAACATACAAATCATGGCTGTGTGATGAGCACTATCAGCCTTCATGGGGAAATGCCTAGCTGGCCAGCTCTCTGGATGAAACAAAAGTTACATTGGGCAAAATTTCCTAAGTACTTTAGGAGCCTAAATCCCACTGACTTTTAATAGGTTTAGGCTTTAAGTAACTTAGATGTTTTTGAAAATTTTACCTCCATTTCCCCCTAAATGCTTAGCTCTAAGTCTTGCAACTACAGCTAAACATCTCTTAGCCTGTGTAGAAACCAGAGTTTTTATGGAGGGTAGCAATTTGATACCAATACAGGGAAGAACTTCAGGAGTAATTGCAACTGTGCAAAAGTTAGTGTTAGAAATGGAGAAAAAAATTGGATTAGTAGCATCAGTTTAATTTTACGGAGCTAACATACAGGGAGATCCAAACAGAGATACTATATTATCAGATGCTGTCAAATCACAGCAGAAGCAACACAATATATAGTAGGACAAGACTGGAAATGGAACTTTCCCATGTCAGTGCTGCTGAAAGCTGGATAAAGCTAACCTTGTTCTCTGCAAATTCAGGAGTAGTTATCTGCTAGAAAAAGAAGAGCTGGCATTACTATGCACCAAAAAAAGTCTTCATAGACAAGAGAGGCCTTTAAACTCAAACAGCTCTCAGATTAAATCTCAGAAGCTAAACTGTCAGATTTAGCTGCTAATTAGTAGGACACCTGCAATGAAAATCTGTTGTAAAAATGTGCATCTCTGCAGGAGATAAAGCTTTCCTGGGGGCTGGTCTGAGACTGTGGAATGAATGTCACCAGGAACGAAGGATCATCACAAACCTGACCATCTTCTGTTCCAACTGCAAGGCTCATTGCCGTCTCTAACAAATTTATAGCAACGCACAGTATAAACCTACTGAAACAAGACATTCCACTGCACATGCTTCTCCCCCTGGGAAGGATTAGAGGATACACACGTGACAGATGTTAGTCATGTTGCTTAATGCCTTACTAGAAGGCACTGATACCAGAGTGATAAATGTGGTATAAGAACCTATCTAGAATAGAATAGTGTGTTGGCAAATTCAGTAGGTGACATTTCTCTGAGTTAGAACTGAACTGGTTATCCAGCATGATATGAAGGGGCAAGTCTGCTATTGGAGGGTTGGTTTCATATCAAACTTAAAACAGATTTCATGGCATTTTGTGGAGAAATATTAATTCCAGTTTACTGGGTAAATTTCACTAGAGCTAATTACATTGTGTGCAATTACAAACTGAATAATGTTTGTGATTTTCTAAATTGTGGTGTAGTATTGTGTGCTGTATAACAATAGGTGTGTTTTATACTAGAGGTGACTGCAACTTTATATTGTATACAAAAAACTATGTTAAAAGAACATTAAGGCAGCAAAGTCAAACACTCAAAAGTTAAGAAATGGCTGAATTAAGGTAGTCTGTGCTGTCTCAGTGCCAGTCTCCTTAATCACGAAAAAGCACATCCTTGACCCAAAAGCTAGCTCTCTGCCACATTTAAAGGCCCTGTCTAAAGGATCTGAGATAGAGCCTCTCAAAGAAAAGCGCAGAACAGAGTATTTTTCTCTAGCCTTATTTCTGAAAATATCCAAACTCTTGGCTGAAATTTTAAAAAAACAATTCAGCTGAAAGATGACACCCAGCCTGGAAAAAGGTCAGCCCCGATAGTTAAAATCTGACAAAATGATAAACTGAAAATGTCAGTCAAATAATAGGAGGAGCTACCAGCCCTGCCTATAGTGTGTGTATGCTAAAGTGCTGAGCCTCTTTTTCACTGAAAGGCACCAAACTTATAGTAGTTTCAGTATTACTGCTATTACTTCTTAGCCTGGATCAACACATTTTCATTAGAGGTGCTGTTTCTTACAATACCTTAATTCCATTGAAGCCAGTCCTAGTGAATAGCTGTTGTTTTGAATGGAATCAGTACAGCAGTTGATATGGCCCTCTCTATATGAAGGAAAAGGAAGGGGGACAGTTTTCTGCCATCAGTACAAAGAGACAGGAATTTACAGGATAAAAGCATCTTAATGTTACTGAAGGGAAGTATTTGATCATTAAGATAGTACACAGTTTAGTTTAATAGTCACAGTTAGACTCAATTATATGTTTTCCTCCCTTCTGTTCCCCAGAATTATATGTTTTCCTCCCTTCCATTCCCCGGAAACAGTTGTGAAGCAGGTATGGACAAAGAATGAAACAAGGAGACACCATTTTCACTGCCAGTCATTACCGTTATGACTAACTTTAATCAATCCTAAATCACAATTACCCCTTGTGTAAAAGGATTATTTACATGGCTAAGATCTAATCTCAAAAGTACTCCCAAAGGGGGTCTACAAGCTACTTATCGCACAGAGTTACAGCGTGCTTAGCTTTGGCTGTGCAAAGGAACCTACAAAGAAAAAGTTGTAGCTAGTAATTCAGGTTCTGGGAATCAGCAGCACCAGTGCAGACTAATGTACTTTCTACTCATTGGCTCAGCACAAAACGCAGTAGTCTGAACTGGTGGCTGTCTGAATCCCAGAAACCACTGATATAACCAATATTTCATGACTCCTTTATTAAAAACAGATTCTCATTCAGTGCTATTGAGATAGAAAAGAAATCCACACAAATGCAAATTCAAAAACAGAGGATGTTTTCAACAGCCAAAAGAATGGAATTAGTATGTAGTGATCTTCATTGGAGCTACACAATGCAGCGGTTATTCTTGTGTCTGTTTTATTTCTGAATCATTAAAATAACTGGAAAAATGTTTAAGTTATCACTTCTCCCATTTGACAAACCCAATAACCTTGCATAGAATCCACACAAAAAAATATTACAAATTGTTACCAACTGCAGTAACAACACTACTGTGCTACTTCCATTGGACGCATCCAATTGTAGCAACAGTTGTCAGGGGAATTATGGCAATGGAAACTATGACCCTCTCGGGTGTTCTAAAGAAACCATGTTAGATTAACATGCAACTATAGCCCCAAGAGAAAAACTCCTCCAACCCGTGATGTGTCCCAAACATATCTGTGTAGTCACACAAATGTGACAGATTCCTCAGGCAGCCTTTCCAGTGGCTGCACTAGGAGAGCATCAGTAAAAGTTGGCCATAAAGAGAAGGCAGCCTCCTTTGGTTAACAGCCTCATGTTGTTACTAGTGAAATGGAATGGGCTCCTCAGTCTTTAGCATCTCCCACTCCATCAGCATTAATAGCAAACATAGCTTCAGCCTCAGGAAGGCAAGGAGAGTCATAAATTTTGCATATTCTGGTTTCACCTCGGCCTTTTCTTAGATAGAGCCTGATGAAGAGAAAAACAAAGCAATTTATTCAAATACTGTTGGCTTTCAGTAAGTCAACATTACATTTCTGGTAGCATAAAGCTACCCTAATTTCACCACATTAATTGGAAATAAAAGTCACCTTTCAGTGATCAAAGATGCCCTTAAGTTTTTTGGGGGGGGGAAAAAAAAAAAAAAAAAAAATCAGAAACATTTAGGTGTCTAGTTAATAATGGCTTCATGAAGACTTTGAAGAATAACATGAATGGAATTTAGGAATGTGGTCTTACCTTGTGGTTGAGGCATGTGCTATGATGTTCCCTCCAATGGGCTTTTTGGGATCTGCAGAAAACATGGCAGCTCCATCTACCTGTGCTACCACCTGGTTAGTGATCACAACTGCCACACCAAACTATTAGGAAAGAGGCACAAAATCAAGTTTCGTTTCTTTTTCACAGATAGAGCTAGTAAAAGCCAAACTCCCTGGTAAACAGAGCTCCTCTGTAGGCACTACTTTCCCATTCTAGAGCTAGTGAGGTCCAGTCAACTCTCCTCCCCAGACTGATATTGGGAGATGTAGGAATATGTGGAAAATCCTGTGTATGAAGCAAACTCCAGGAAAAGGAAATGTTGCAGAAAGTGGTTACTCAGAGAATGAAATAATATGGGGAATGAAGGAGACAGTCCACTGACAGTTTACCTCATCTGCAAGTCGAAGTAGCATACGCAAAAATCTGGCCAAATGCATCTGCCTGGCCGACAGCTCACCCCTGCCAGAGTAATCAGTCCTGTATAGGGCGGTGGCGCTGTCCACTATCAGCAATGCATACCTAGAGAACATGGCACATGTATTACTTTCAATGCCTGTCTGGCTCTCATAAGCATTTCAGGGCAGGAACCTTCGTTTGTCTTTGTACAATGTCCAGCACATTGCGGGCATTTACTGAAACAAAATAATAAATCAACATAACTGTCCTTCCAACTATCAGGAGCGATATTTTTTAAAAGACACCTCTGTAATACAATAGTTATACAATGCATAATGATCTAAAGACCATACCCATTTCCCCATAATTAAGATGGTGCTAAACTCTTCTCTCCTACCTCTCTCCTCAGTTGTTTCAAGAGTATAAGAGAGGACTGGCACTGACCCTGTATGGCCATTCTTATGTTCTCAGGGTAGATGTGGCTTAGTGCACACTCTACGGGTCGGGTTTCCTCAAGAATGGTCAGGTTTTGTAGAGAGGAGAACACAGCTGGTACCAACCCAAATACATTTTCAAATGGGGCTGAACTCACCAACCCACCGCTTACTGAACATCAATACCCGTAGCACTGTGCGCCTAGCATGTCTCACTCAGTACATTGCTATGATGCATGAAGAGGCTGCAGTAGTTTAGGAACTATGACAACTAGCATTACAGTTAGTCAAAGTTTGAAGGTTCTGGAGCAGGATGGAGTCGCCACAACAGTAGGGCTCAATTCTACCAGGTGCTTAGCACTCTGATCTGTTTCAACTAACTACTCAGGGATGTAAGTAGCCCATCAACTTCAGTGGGGCTACTCACATGTATCAGAACTTGTAAGAATGTGCTTTAATTCATCAGCTCAGAGTGATCAGCACCTTGGAAGATCAAGCCTTTAATGAACAGTTCCTAGATCAGGGGTGAGCAAACTTTTTGGTCCGAGGGCCACATCGGGGTTGCGAAATAGTATGGGCTAATAGGCTGTGCCTCCCCAAACAGCCTGGCCCCCAGTCCCTCCCACTTCCTGCCCCTAGCCGCCCCCCGGGACCCCACCCCCATCCAACCCCCTGCTCCCAGTTCCCTGACTGCCCCCCGGCCCCTATCCACATCCCTGCCCCCGACAGGCCCCCCAGGACTCCCACCCCCTATCCCCTGACCGCCCCCTCCTGGGACCCCCTGGCCCCTAACCGCCCCCCTGAGACCCCACTCCCTATTCAACCCCCTCTCCCCCAGCCCCTTTTGGAATGTGGCCCTGCGAACATAGGCGGAGGACTCAGGAGTGGCAGGGGCAGGCGCGCAACTGGAGAGAAGCAGCAGTTTCCCCTTTAAAGGGCCGCTTCTCTCCAGCCGGCTGCGCGGCCACGCAATGCTCCTTCGGAGTCCTCCGGCTACGTTCGCTGCGTTCCTGCCTCCCGCACCTCCCGCCTGCCCCCTGAGGCTGCGGGTGAGCCTCCCTCCCTGCTCTCCCCTGTGGGGGGTATGCCGGTGCTGAGCTGCCTGGCAGCACAGTGAGCTGAGGCTTCAGGGGAGGGAGGACAGCAGGGGAGGGGCCGGGCAGATACCTACATCATCAGTTTACTCTTCTCTCCAGTTCAACTACTAATTTTAATTCTAAACTAAATTAAATCCATCACAGCCCTCTGATTATATCACAGTTCTTTAACACTCAACATTTGAATTCAATTTCCCCTTTCCTAAAAATTAATGTGAACTGAACTGCATCTATTGCTGGCACCTATTCTTTGTAAAATACTACTCTCCAACCTACCACAGCATGAGTCAGAATCACCCAAAATTTCACCAGCAGTTACGGAACATCTCGTATTTACAAATATTTGCAGTTTCACATGAGGCTCATTGGCTGGATCCCTCTTTTAGCAGGATGACCCATTGTCTCTTCTGAAAAGAATCAAGACTGGTCTCATGACAGGTATTATAGAGTGTAGATATGTTTTAAAGTATTTGATGAAAACTTAATTTTTAGTATCTGTTTTGCAATTATGCAATCCACACACTTGTCCTTCATTTTGGGTAACTTTACAGTATTGTCATTTAAGAGCGCACAAGTTATTTCTGTTTGTCAGTTTTGTTACCTTGATTCAACCATCATAGCAGATGCCTGATACAGGAGCTGGGTCTGATGGTCTGTGTTAAATGCTCGAGCATATGCCACATTATCAAGGACATCACTGCCAGATAAGCCATACCTAGAGAAACAAATCAGATGGGAACAACTTGGGAGATTCTGCAACTTTGCCTACAACAGTTAACTAGCAGGTGCACCTGAAGGCTAGATTAAACTGACCCTACAGGTAGGTAGGTAGAGATATTCTTATAGGTAAATAAAAACTGGTGATAAAAAGAGCAATTAACTTGAAAATTTGAAAATAAAGGTGATCTCCCCATTGAACTCACAGGATCTTACTGCCTAGAAACAGCAGCCACCCACCACCATCCAGGACACCTCCGCAAAACAAACTTGAGAACAAGAGAATGAAAACACAAATTACCATCCTGCAATGGAATACACTAAAGGCAGTGTGATACTCCAATAAAACATTACAAGACTGAAAAAAGATTCATGAACTAATTTGAATTTTATTTGATTATAAATTCAAGAGATTTATGTACAGAGTAATAAACAATCCTCTATCTGCAATTCTTCAGTCACTGCTCCATTACTAAAGGTTGGAGCCACCTTTATGACTGATTTCTTGCCATTGGGCATATTGATAATGACCAAGTCCCTTAAAATTTAGAGAACAGCTGGTTAAGTACTTCCTTCCACAAAGACAAGTGTGTTGGCCCACAAGCTGGTAGTTGTACCAGTTTGTTGCCATGCAGCATATTTGGTTTACCAAATATAGTCATGGAAAGGCCTATGGACCCTGAGTGTATGTTGCATATAGACTGGTAGCTGTGCTGTGTGATTTTACAATATAGATCATGCTATGAAGTCATCCAAAGCAAGTGAAGCAGCTGTGGCTTTCCCCATAATACAGCTCATGTGGGGTCTTGGCACAGACCACCACCCCCAGAAGAAATGTGCTGAGGAATGAGAAGGGTATAGTGCTGAGGAAGTCTCTAATGACAGCCAGGGCCTCTAGAAGGAAACACCGTTGGGTGGATTGAGAGGGCACAATCACTTACAGATTGATAAACCTTGCCTGTGTGTGTACTAGTTACTCCAGGAGGAAACAAGTAAAGGGATTTTTTTTAAGACAGGAAATTGGTGCAGGGCAGGTTTTTTCCAAAAGCAGACAGCATTCTGACAAACCACAAACCCGAAGCAGGTTAGCCAGAGGAAAGCAGGAAGCCAGCTGAATACTTTTACTGTTAGAGCTCTGCAGAACATCTTAACCGTTGTATCCAAATCAAACCAGTCTTTCTGCACGATGCAACAGGCTGCAGGCCAGAAACACAATGTTCATTTTATTGGGAAGTCCAGCTGGCAGGGTGTTTTGGTTAATTAATGCTGCTGATCCCTCTGGTCTAGTGCTGTGATTCTAGTCACTCACAACGTGAATGAGTTAACTAGATCTGTTAATTATTACAGTACTAGAAGTGTTAGCCTCAGATTTACAGCCAAATTCCAAACCGGGGAGTTACATTCTGCTTCCCTAAAATTCTTCTGCCATTTCAGTTGCCTATAATATCTTCACTTCCTGTCCTAACCTCTGACATGGCTTTACTCTGTTAAAGTTGCAGTAGTCCAGTGGGAATGCTATAGTCAAATGATGTACTTGAATCCAGACTAAGTGACGTTCAGATATACCCCAATGTTTCATTTAAACAACAGTCACGTGTAAAGTGCCAAAGACACTGTGCTTAATCCTGCAGAGCTCTCAAGCTCCACAGAAGTAGAACTACTTGGCTGTCTCTAATCAGTGGAACCAGCAACTCAGGCTTTATACACACTGATAAGGATCCTTGCAGGGACAAAATTTTTGGTGCCTTCCCAAAAATAATCAGAGTTGTGGCATATATACAAGTTTGTAAAGCATTTTAGAATCCTTTGAAATGGAGGTCAACGGTGACCCAGCTGCAGTTTTGAAGAAGGGACAATAGATTTTACAGCGTTTCAGAGAATGTGAATGTTGGCCCACCTTTTCTGACAAGAACCTAGTTCTAATAGATATCGTGAAGAGGTTTACACATGGGATCCTCTATTGTTTCTACAGTAATATTTGTAGGCTAAGCTCAAAATGAAATCTTTTGAATGTACAGCACTTCAGGCAGAACTGGGTTTACAAGGAACAGCTATTAAAAAGTAAATTAGTGTCAGGAGCTGTAATAAAGGCTAGTTATTCTTGCCGTTCAATAAAGTTGGAGAACTTGTGTCACAAAATGTGTTTGCCAAAAGGCAATGTATGCATATTATTTCAAACTTCTATATAGGTGGACAGCTGTAATGTGGGAAGATCTTGTAGGAACTGAAGTATATATAAGGAGTCAAGTTGATGTACAATGTGATCACTGGACAACTTACTGATGAGGCAATGCATGCATTTGTTTTAACTAGAGCCAGTGAATTTCTAACCGTAAGTACAGACCTTTCAGCCACTGCAAGCAGACGTTCTGGGCGGAAGGTACCCTCTGTGTCGATGTACATGGCCTTTCCTTCGCCGCCACCTCGGTCAATGGGAAGCTAATGAGAACAACAAATAAATGTCACTGAACACAGTTTTCAGGTCTGGAAAATTAAAGCCAATTACTGCCTCATACCCTACTGATACTAGTACATTTAGTGATACACCAGAATCAGTGGGCCAAATAGCCTTCCTCTGTCTGAGAGCCAAGCTGGAAACTGAAAAACCTCAGTACAGGAGCCTAATTTTCAAAATGGACACATAAGTTAGGGTACTCAACTCTATACCAAGTGCACAAATCAGCACTAAGGTTCCTAAAACCCGAGCGCCCAATAACCAATTTGAACACAAAAATGCTGACTTATGCACCCTAACTTAAGTGGTCAAGTTGAATACTCTGTCCTTGTCATAATATGCATAAGAAACTAATTTAAAGACAACCCTCTTATTCAATCTTAAGTAACCATTTCCACCTTACACTTATGTATTGTCTGATAACAAGAGCCAATTGACGCTTGTATGAAAGGACATGAGATGAAGCTAGAGACATGTAAAACACAAGCAGCTGGACAGGGGATGAGTTGGGCTCATGTAAACAGCTTCACCTCCCTTTTCTCAGTTGTTGGCAAGGAGAGAGGTTTTTTGCTGGTAACAGAGAAACCAGAAAGTTTGTTTTCAGATCCCAAACTTCCCCAAAGAACCAAAGCAAGGCAACAACTAGCTTCCTGAGTACCATTTATTATTTCTGTAGTTCTACTTAACATAATTTGGTTTTTATTTCCATGCTTGATATCTATCACAGGTTTCTTTTTAAATATATCGAATCTCTACTAAAGTTACCCCTACAAGCAGAGTAAGCCTGGTACACGAGATCCTAGCAAGTTGCCAATTCAGTCCATGGTGTCGCAAAGTCTGGATGGTTTCTGCTGTACAGTATATGTGACTACAGATTTTTTGCACTACCTTTTTAGCTGCATGTTTAGTTGCATGAGTGAGAAAGGTACTTTGATTGGCAAGGACACAAACAATTTTTTTCTAAATACATATTTGATTTTAATAAAATGACCAACTACTCACTTGACAGGTTACTGCCAGCGTGTGACACAACTGTGTCTTCCCAGTGCGGAATTCCCCAAACATCTCAGTTATGGACCCTGTTTCTATTCCCCCTGGAAAAGAAAAAACAATCACACTTATATTAACATCATAGGCTATAAATGCACAACACAAGCATATCATTTCAGAGTTACGGGGACTTGTCTGTCACATATGTTTTCTGTATCTGCGTAGCTTAGTTTTAGAAGTGATCACTTACATTTCAAAGCTCAATTAACTAATTAATTATGACAACAGTCTGGGTACCTGGGTTTGTGCATGTTGTGGATAAGAAGGCCAGATAAGAGTTCTTGTGAGAACAGGTTAGCTAAGTTAAGGGGAACACCATTCTACTTCGCATTTCTCATGTAGGCGGGGGGGAGAAAAGAGAGGGGATTAGGGAGAAGCAAATACTTGCTTCTGTTTCTCAATAAAACTTTAGTAATAGTCAATAACAGGAAATGTACTTAAAATGTAAAACTGTGTCTTTGTGTCCTCCCACATCCAGTGAAGTTCCTTTCCTATTGGAACTTCTCCTGCAGCTTTCTCTGCAGGTGCTAGCTGAGTGCAATTGATCATTATAAGGCAGAGCAGTGCTAAGGAGATTCCAGTGCAGTTAGCAGAAAAATCCTTAGACCATGAACTTCTCATGTGGGGTTTATGATTTCGAGAAGTGACAAGAGAGCTATCTAAAATAATGCACAAAGATGATAAGTAGAATTAACACCTTGAAGCAGTTTATCAAGTTCTTTGGATCCAGTGGTGATCTGGATGATCTCGGACCTCCGCTGGTGGAACTCCGTTGCTGTGGTGAAACCCATTGGAATCACTTTAGCTGCTTCTGCCTGAAGACAAGGATAACAAAACCAAACTATATATAGAGTGAAGGGGAGACATATTGTGTGTTTACAAGTTGTATTATCTCTCGTAAAACTAACAAATACAGAAATTTTCCTCTTCCACGACGTGGAGAAGCATTTACAAAAATTGGCATGTATTTCAGCACATTTCTGCTGGTCAGATTATACCTTCAGTTACTTGTACCTCATAGTTGGAAATAAATCTCATTCAAAGAAATATCTCCAGAATCTATTTTGCCTATTTTACAGCAACAATCATTTTCACAAAAACTAACTTGCCTTATTCCTCCATGTGTGAAGATAAAATATGTGCACATGCTAAATATTTCTATTTCGAAAGCTAGCTAGCCCCCTATTGTTGGTAAGCAAATATATGCGGCGAGGAAAGCTTTGAGTTTTATCAGCTCATATTTTGATGAATGACAAGTGGTTCAGTGTCTTAAGAGCATTCTGAATTAGAAGATGCTACATGATACAGTAACTCAGGGTTCACTCAATCAAAAGAGACCAACTGCAGCAGACGTCTATTCTTGTCTATAGTACACAGTTAACAAATCTGAAAAGTGGCCAGTGCTACAGAATGGAGTAATTTAAAGAATACCAGTTGACCTATCACTTCCAGTAGTACAGATGCACACAGTGTTAACATCTGTATTACTCACAATTTCCAACTCAGTTGTCAATCCAGAGTTCATGGCTGCTTTGATATCATTGAACAGAAGTCACAAAACATACAACTACAAACAGTTCTCAAATGTTCTCACTATGAATGTACCAACACTGCTGTAGCATGGTTTTATAGGTATTGCTATAAAGTGGATACATTGAACCATGTTCAGGCAGGACTGTGTTAAAAAACTGTTTTTAAATACACTGTTCTGGTCAATATGTTTACAAGCCAAAAGTAGACAGGGCCCCCAGTAAACAGCAGTTTTATAAAACTATCTTCACTGATTTATAACAAATATTAGCAAGAACACACACCACAGTGACCTGACCAGTAAATAGGGCCTTCCAGCCAATTTGTAAGGCTGTGTATTAGTCATTGCCATGACTTTCATGACAAAAAAAAAAAAAAAATTACTTTTAGGGTTTTTTATTCATAGTAAGTTGTCTTTTTTGTATCTCCAGCTTGCCCACCACCAAGCAAAAACTCTTCCTTCAGTTTTTACAAATTTGGCTTTATAGGAAAATACGGGAATGTAACCAAGTAATAGTAAACAGAGTTTTTAAACCATTTTAAAAGTAAATATGTTAAAATACTTGTATTACAAAATGAAGGTTATTTTCAGAAAAACAATGTGACCCTGTGGCTTTTTGCATATTTTCCCTTAAGCTGTAGGTTTCACATTGTTTGTCACGAAGAACAAACTTAGGCCAGGTCTATAGTACATACTTACTTCGATATAATTATCAGGGTTGTGAAAAATCCACACCCCTGAGCAACACAGTTTATGCTGATCTCTCTCCCATTCACCAAGTGTGTTCACCAGAAGCACCAAGATTTTTAAAAGGTAATTAGTGGTTTCAGGAGGCCCACTTGAGACACTTTGAAGGGGCTTTGTTTTCAAAAAGTGCTAGGCACCAACAAATTGAGGTCTCCAAGATCACTTATTTATTTAATTGGATTAAATTGTTTATGTAACTGCAAAGTATAATTACCAAGATTTTGTCAGCTTTGGCTTCACTGATGCCTTTAATATTTAGTAGCTCCTTCTTTGGTGCATAAGCAACAGCCTCAACTGTGTGAAATCCAGCTTCTTCCAACTTCTTAACATCATTTGCATTTATACCACATTGCTGAAAGAAAAAATATATATGTATCTAGGACATTCAGGAGCAGACACACTGATCCAACTTCCACCGACGTCAATGGAAACTCTCTAATTGACGTCAGTGGGAGCTGGATCAGACTAGAAGTCTAATACTACAAGGCAACATTAATGAGTGTCATCTTCCCCATCCAATTGCAAATAAAACCATAGCTGAAATGACTGCTTCTCTCCATAAATTCTCCTTTATACTATAAACTATTTGCATGTGTCAGTATCAATGTTAAAGATACCACATCATATGAAACAGGCACTATTTGGCTTATTGGCTATTGAAGAAGGAGCAGTACAATTTCAGGAAAGGGAGTCCATCCTGCCCCAACAGGATATTCAGCATGTTAATTTTATGGTGTGGTTCAGAATCTAACCTCTTTATGAGCAAAGTTACAGTTTTATTTGGTTTCAGAGCATTTATTACAAACCCTGGAGTACCAGTATATTATTAGAGTGGTAACTGAACATTGTGTTTCGTATTAATGCATTCCTGAAGTTAATCTTTCACATTTTTTAAATACATTTCTGGACAAGATTTTTCTTCTTTGACAAAAGTCAAGTAGGCAAGACAGTGGCAACTTTTAAACACAATTCTAGTTAAAGATTGTTGGTTTGTTTGGCAAACAGTTTGTGAGCTAGCCACTCTTTACATACCTCTAGCCTAGATATGGGCTGTGGACCCAAGCTCTCTTCCTCAGTTGATGTCTCTGCATTTGCTTCGTATTGCATTTGCATGGCCATTGCGCCAAATATTAAATACAACTTCCCTAAGAGAAAATACAATATTTGTAGCATCACAAAAATCCCCTGCTCAAACATGCTTCTCTTCCACAAGACAATCAAATGTTTCTAAACATACTGCGCTTGTTCCACAGCTTTTTTCATCATAGAATACAGGAACTTTTCTCCCCCACATGGTATTAAACTGTGTGTATATTACAGCGAATGATTAATTCCTTATGTGTATTTTTCTCTTTGTGCAACTCACTAAAAAGTTTTAAGGTCATTGAATAAAAAACGATAGGGGATTTAACAGAGAATTTTCCAAAATGTAATTTTATGATGAAGAGTGTGATATCAAAGATCTCTTTATAGGATTTCTTGTTGATTATCCACCACTCTTGGAGACTCATTTTAGCACCAAATTCCCTTGACATAAAGGATTACAAAGACATTATTCTGAAGATGTGAATCAGGTCTGCACTTCATGACATACTTTGAGTTGACTATATCCCCGATATTTATCTGGTCCCAACACATACTAAACAAATTTGGCTCCTGGCAGGGAAGTTTATGATTTTTTTCCATATATATTTCTGTAGGAGTTTAAGAGATCTAGCCTGAAGTTTTGGATGTTGGGAAAAGTGATGTGAGAAAGACCTGCAACAATTAAAGGAACAATGACTAAGGCTACATTTTAGTAACGGTATTTTGAGTAAAAGTCATGGAGAGGTCACGGGCAGTAAACAAAAATTCATAGCTCAGGACCTGTCCATGACTTGTACTCTATACCCCTGACTAAATCTTGGGGAGGGGTGCAGCTCAGGGGTGCTGGGGTGCATGGGTGTGGTGCGCCATGGTTGCTCGGGGGGTGGTGGTGTGTGTGCTGCAGGTGCTTGGGGAGGTGATGGGGCAGCCTGGGGGAGCGCTGCAGGTGCCTGGGACGGAGGAGGGACAGGCCGGGGGTTGGCAAGGCTGCCAGGCTCCCTACCTGCTCCCTGCCTCCCTGAAAGCAGCGACATCTCTCAGCCCCAGTGGAGGCATGGCCAGGCAGCTCTGCCAATGGGAGCTACGGGAGTGGTGCCTGCAGGCGGAGACAGTGTGCAGAGCCCCCTGGCTGCGCATCTCTCTAGGAGCCGAGGGATGTCACTGCTTCCAGGGAGCCCCCATGAGGTAAGTGCCGCCCGGAGCCCTCACTCCCTCCCAACCTCCAGCCCTGAGCATCCCACCCAAACTCCTGCTGCTGAGTGTGGGGGAGCGGTGGCTGCTGCAGAAGTCATGGAGGTCACAGAAAGTCATGGAATCCGTGACTTCTGTGACAAACTCGCAGCCTTAACAATGACCTCTCATGGAAAACTCAGAAAAAAAATTATTTAGAAACAACACTGCCTAAGTCATTATCTGTTTGCCTTATATTTATAGGTACAGAATACACAAAATAGTTTTTGGAGTTTTAAATGTCCATCTATCCCAGTTGCTATTAGCTCCCCTGAGACCAAAGAGACCTATGTAAAGAATTGACATACTGGATCAGAGACAAAAAACATCTAGTCCAGTACCCTGTCTCCAAGAGTCACTAATACCAGATGCTTCAGAGAAGGTGAACGAATCTCACTGCAGGCAAATGTGGCAATCTGTTCCCATTAGCCTTCATCTTGGACTTTAATACTTGGATATGATCTTAAATCCCTGGAGCATGAGCTTTAATATCCCTTCCAAATTATGACAACTCTGGATATTCTTGTTATCCACATAAATGTCAAATCCCTTTTTGAATCTTGCTAAGTTCTTGCCCTCAATGACATTCACAGTCTAATTACACACAGATTGTGTGAAAGTGTTTCCTTTTACTGTTCTGAATTTCCCACTTTAGTTTTGTTGATTGTCCCCTTGTTCTTGTGTTATGAGGCAGGCAAAACAGAAGTTCCTAAACTACCTTTTCTATACCATTCATTATTATATACACTTTTATCATGTCCTCTATTATTCAACTCCTTTCTAAGGTCAGGAACCCCAATCTTTTCATTCCCTCCCCCTGAGATTTTTTCCCAACCCCCTGATCACTTTCTGAACCCCATCTAAGTCTGTATTATCCTTTTTGAGAAGGATAGCAACTGCACAAAATAGTCCAGATGAGGCTGTATCACTCATTGTATATGACAAGAGTCTCCATATTATTTGCCATCCCATTCCTTATATATCCTAACACTGTTTGCTTTTTTGATTACAGCTCTATATTAAATATTAAGTAGAGATCTTTGATGACTTGTCTACAGTGACACCTGAGCCTCCTTGAATTGGTACTGAGCTGGGTGCAGTTATTAATATTTTTGGTACAGCAACTAACCGGTGCCTTCAAATATAACTGACATTTAGGGCCCAATCTGTCAAACACAGCCCTTAATAACTTTACTCATGTGCCCCGGGCCTTTAAAGTCAATAGGGCTACACACACCCCAGGCAGAGTTATTCATGTATGGAGGATGGGGCCCTCCTCCGCAGCGTGAGGGCCCCAACTTGGATTCATCTGTACAGCGCCGTGCACACGAACAGCGCAGCAGAAACAACAGCCGGGCAGCGAGCAGGAGGCGCCCGGCCCCTGGTTCGCACAGCTGCGGCCCGAGGGTGACGCCGGGCTACGGGCTGGGCCTTGGAGGCCGCGCAGTTGCCCAGGCACCGGCCCGGGAAGGGAGTTGTGCTGGGCGGGCGAGTCCTGCCCGGCCCCCCTCAGGCGCGGGGCGCTGTCCCGGTGCGGAGGGGGGCGCTGAGGCCGCCCCGCACTCACCCCGCCGCAGCAGCGGCTCCTGTCCTGTGGGGCTGGCCCGGCTCCCCGCCCCGGCCCGTTGGCTCTCTCCGTCGTCCCGACTCCACTAGCAGATTCGGAAGAGCCCGCCAGACCGTCACGTGACGTGACGTGCACGCCAATGGGCTCTTTCCCTGCGACGGGACGCCCCTTCCTGGCGCTGCCTTGTCATCGGGATCCACTGGCGGCGTTGGTGTTACGGAGCATGCGCTTGAGAGCTGAGCGTGCTCAGTAACATCTGTTGAAGCCGCTGCCCTCACGTCACTGGATTCCACCGTGCCGTGATCGCTGCTGCTCCCGAGGCCGGTGGGAAGGGACTCAGGGTAGTGGGGAGTCTGCGCAGGGCCAAGCCTGCTGCACAGGAGGGTCAGACAGCTGGAAGCAGGAGGCCAAGTCAGGGACAGGGAGCGATGCAGGACTGTGCTAGGGGGACCAGATGGCCTGATTTTATAGGGACAGTCCCGATAATTGGGGTTTTGTCTTATATCAGTGCCTATTACCCCCCACCCCCATCCCGATTTTTCACACTTGCTGTCTGGTTACCCTAGACCATGCATCTCAGCACCCGCTTCTCAGGCTGTGGGCTTCAAGGCATGATACACCCCCCTGCATAGCCAAGGCAGCTCTTCCATGTCCGACAGGATGTATTGAGCTGCTAAAGGAGACCAGCTTTAGTGACATATTTTACATGCACACATGTGCCACCCCCCATGATAGAGTTGTCATTCATGGCCAAGGCCGGCTCCAAGTTTTTTGCCACCCTAAGCAAAAAAAATTTCCTGTGCCCTCCTGGCCCCGCCCCAACTCCACCCCATTCCAACCCCTTCCCCACATCCCTGGCCCTGCCTCCTCCCCTGGGCGCCCCGCATTTCCCCTCCTACCCCTCCCTCCCAGGCAGGGAAGGGAGAGAAGCGGAGCGGCAGTGTATTCGGGGGAGGAGGCGGAGGCGAGCTGGGGGGGGGGGGAAAAGCAGTTCCTGCGGCCATCCCGCAACCCCACCGCCACAGCTCACCCCCACTCCGCTTCTCTCCCCTCCCTCCCAAGCTTGCTGCAAAACAGCTGATTCCCGCAGCAAGCCTGGGAGGGAGGGGGGAGAAGCAGAGCAGTGGCGGTGTGCTCATGGGAGCAGGCGGAGGTGAGCTGCAGTGGTGGAGGGGGGGCAGTTCCTCTGCCCCTCCCCGCACCCCCCACCACCACAGCTCACCTCCACTCAAGGCCAGTTCCCGGCTTTTTGCAGCCCCAGCAAAAAAAGGAGCCAGAGTGCCGCCCCTTGGAAAGTGCCACCCCAAGCACATGCTTGGAGTGCTGGTGCCGAGAGCCGGCCCTGTTCATGGCTATAGCATTTAAAAGATTAACGTACGGGTTTATAAAGCCTCAGTTCACAAATTTTTCTGAGTTGCTTTTCTCCTTCTCTGAACGGGACTGCCTTGTCCTTAGAATCCACCACCGCCATGGTTTCACTCCTTTAAATTATTTATTTTTAAAAATGTTATTTTTAGGGCTCTTAGCGCTTCATCATTTGCTTTACTTGGCATTGTGAAGAGGGATGGCATCGTGCTATTTAATTTATATTTTTGAGAGCGAATACTAATTGAAAATAGTAATAGTTGCTAGTAAGTTTCAGCAATCACATCAGAGCCTGTTTTGTTTGCCATTTTTAATTCTAAATTTTTGATAACACAGTTATTATTTGGGACCATAGAACTTCAAGGCTGATTGATTTCCTGTGTAGGTATCAAAACTGCTGTAGTTCCCATGATCTGTCCTTAGAGAGTGCCTTTGTTAACTGTTGTTGTGCCTCTCTGTCATCCAAGTGAGGAAGGCAGGGATCCCCAAGGAACTGTGATCCCTAAACTCCCCCTTGAACAGAATAGATGGCATTTTTGTCCTTAGCTCTGGCAAAGAGGTCCACTTCTGGAAACCCCCAAGCCTGAAATATGCTGACAAACCTAGGAATCCAACTCCCATTAGTAGTCTTGGGACAAACACATGCTGAGAGTATCAGCAGTAAAATTTTGGCTGTCCAAGAGATACACTGCTGACATTTGTATGTGATGTATTTTGCACCAGTTCCATAACTTTATTGTCTTGGTAAAGAGGGAAAGGGATCCTGCTCCTCCCTGCCAAAGGATATAGAACATGCAGGCCATGTTTCTGTCATGACTTTGATAGACCTGTGCTGGTGAGAGGCAGAAAATGAAAGCAGACGTTTCTGACCACTCAGTCCAACAGATTGATACGGAGGGTGGTTTCTTGGGGTGACCATCTCTCCTGTATCAGGAGAGCACTAAGATACGCCTCCATCTAACAGAGATGCATCTGTGATTACAGTTAGCATTGGTGTCCGTTAGAGGAAGAGAACTCCCACCCCTACACGCAATGACTCTTCCACAAGTCTAGGGAGTTTTCACCTGTTGAGGAACTGACCTGTTTATCTAAGCTGAGTCTGTAAAGTAAACTGATCTGAGCTGTCCCTGGAAACAGCAAAGGCGTAATGTCGTATGTTGTGTCACACTAGTGCAAGCTGCCATGTGCTCTAGAAGTTGAAGACAGTTTCTGACAGAAGTCTAGGGGCTCCTGTGAATAGTTCGGACACGGTTTAATAGTGTCAAATCTGTCCCTGGGAAGGAAGTCTCTGGTTGCCAAAGAATCCAGGGATTCCCCTATAAATTGATCTGAACATGAGTTAGGTCTTCAGTTGAATGTGGGAAAATCCACACTAAGTCCAAGAACAGAGAAAGCACTTCCCATGCAGTGATCAACACCTCATGTAGGACTGACTCTTGAGCAACCAATCGTCAAGGTACAGGAATACTACAATTGCTTGACAATGCAAACAGGCAGCCACCACTGAAAGACCACTGTAAACATTCTTGGAGCAGAGAACAAATGGGAGCACCCAATACTGAAAATGATCCTGGCCTATGACAAAACACAGGAACCTTCTGTGGGATGGGTGTCTTGCTATACAGAAGTACTAGTCTTGAAGGTTGAGGGTTGAAAATCAATCCCCCTGAATCTAGAGAAGGAATTATAGTTGTTAGTCACCATCCTGAACTTTTGAGACCTAATGAATTTGTTTAGGAGTCTTAGATCTAAGATTGGCACGAGGAAGTATCTTGGATGGAAGCTCCTTCCCCTGTGCTGAACAGGGACTAGCTCTATCACTCCTAAATGAAGAAGGGAGTTTATTTCATGTCCTACTAAGAACTCGTGACAAGGGTTTTTGAAGGGGGATGGAGGAAGGGGATGAGGAGGGATGGAGGTAAAATGGATAGTGTAACCCAATGATTATTTCCAGCACCCATTTGTCAGGTGGGTTAGAGGATCTCTTTCTCTGGATCTCTTTCTTCAAGGGTCTGTTGGTCTCTGAAAACCAGAGGCTTGCACTGGGTGGGATCTTTCAGCTATATGCAGGCTACTGGATTTTCTTTTGTTTGCTGGTGTGTAGATGCCTAATGAATGTAATGCGGCCCAGGAGTCTTTAAGGGTATGCAATGATTTGTCAGTATTCTCCATGAACATAATCAGTCCATCAAGCAGGAGATCCTCTACTGTATTCTAGACTTCTCTGGGGAAACCAGACAACTGTAGCCAGGATGCCCTGCTACTGAAGGCTACTGCTGTGGAGAGGGAACTGGCTGTGGTGTCTGCAGCATCAAGAGCTGCCTGAAGAGATGTTCTAGCCAGTAAATGCCCCTCAATAATGACAGCCTGAAATTGTTCCTGTTGGTCTGGAGGAAAATGTTGAATAATGGAACCAAATTTTGCATAATTTACAACTGTAAAATTGTATTTGGACATCAGCACCTGGGACTTCACAATGCAAAATTGTAGGATTTTCTCTCCAGAAGGTGCAGGTGCTTCTGGTCTCTAGCATATGGGATGGACTTACACTGGTGTTGTTTGTGCTGTTCATTCACCACGTTTACCAACAAAGAATTGGGCGGAGTTTGAAAAAAAATAAGAACTGAGTCCTTGGTGTGAACATAATACTTTTTATCATCTCTCTCAAACATAGGTGTTACAGTAGCTGGGGTTTGCCAAATGGCTTTTGCAGGTTCCCGCAGAGCCTCGTTGATAGGAAGGGCAACTCTGGATGGTGTCAGAGTGAAGAATATCCAACAGCTTGTGTTGGGATTCTTTGACCTTCTCAAGAGATATCCAGAGGGAGCCTGCCACCTATTTAATGAGATCTTGAAACTGCTGAAAATTGCCCATAGATGGAGGAGGAGGCATTACTGCCTCATCAGGTGATGAGATGAGATGGTAGTCTCACAGGTAGCCTCTTTGTCCTCCCTGGTCTCTTGGTTCTCAAATGTTTCCTTCTGTTTTTGGGGAGAGGAAGCTTGAGTCTCTATCATCCCGATGGGAGAGGGTTGGGGCTCTTGAGAACTGTTGGCGATAAGCTGCCCAGGGATCCTAATATCACCATAGAGGCCATAATGGAAAGGGGGTGGCACCCAGGATTGTTCCCACTAAGAGCGATGATGTTCCCAGACATCTTCACTGTTTCTCCAAGAAAAGGGGTCCTATATGGGCATGTAAGAGAACCCTAGACAGATATCAATGATACTGAAGGCAGGTCTCCATCATTGTCCTCTTCTTCCTCTAACAGGAGCTCTGACTGAAAAGGGAGGCAACAGTACTGGGGATGTATAAGGGTCTGGAGACCAAGTATAAGGGTCTGGAGAGACACTCGGTACCTGCAAACAATGGAGACTCTGGTTCAGCAGTCACAGATGAGCCCTGCGGGTACCTAAACTCTTGCAGCACAGAGCAGCATTATGGCACCAACAGCGTGGTGTGCTTGTCCCTTCAGGATGGTACAGAGGGTTCTGAGAGCTTCACAAACAGCACTGACGTAGATGGAGGCTTAGTCTTACACAGTACTGAAGAGCTTGATAGGGTACCAAGAAAGGGGGTAAGTCTGATGGTATCAATCTTCTATGTTTACTCTGACCATTTCTGGTAGACGGTACTGGAGCCATGCTTACTCTTAAAAGAGCTACAGGATTTTCTTGACTCACTGGTACTGGAGGAGACCTTTACCTCTATGGTATTGAGCCTTGAGGACGAAGGTTCTGAGGTTGTTGCCCTGCTTGGAGAGCGAGGTCTTTTTGAGGTGGGTTCCTTAAGAGGGGAGCTCTTTTAGGATCTTTAGATGAAGTGTCTGAGGCTTTCCCCCTTCTAAGAGTGTTGCACTGAAATTGAAGGGGCGCTAGAAACCTCCGGAGACTGATATACAGGAGGTTCTCCCGATCTGGCTCCGAAGCGGGACAAAGGGAGCACTCCATCATTAACAGTTGCTGCTTGATTTCCCGGTTCTTCCATACCATAGATGTGAGGGCTAGACAGGAGTTACGCTTCTGTGAGACAAGCGACTCTCCTTGGCAGCGGTCACACGTAGTGTCCATCACTAACTGATAATAGAGAGGCAATCTTTAAACCCTGTTGAACTGGGAGTGCACCTCACTGGGAGGATTTCTCCAGAGGAAATAAAACCTCTCAAATAACCAGTAACTACTACTAACTAACCAGCTAAACTAAAACAGTTCTAACTAAGTTTAAGTCAGCAAGCAGCTATGGTGCACACCATGTGGACATGCTAAGCTCCATCTCAGGCCAAGGCAGTTGAGAAGGAACTGAGGGTGGTTTGCCTGCACAGCCTGATATAGCCCTGGTGCAGGGCACAAGGATATCAGCAGTGCATGTGCAGGCCAAATGGACACTGCTAATGAAAATCTCCAATTGAAGGTATGTGGGGTGCACACGAACCTGAAGTGAAGCATCCATAGAGACACTACTCAAAGAATTAACAGATTATTGCCCCACTTTCTATTGTTTGTGTTGGTGAGATATGGAGTCACCGCATTAACTGTTCATGGGAACATATAATGGTCATAGGTGCCAGAGATGGGGGGGATGGGGACAAAAGGCCATTGACCTCCCCCACTTTTGAAAACCTAAACTTGGGAGGGATGCAATGGGAGCAGGGGTAGCCCCACCCCTTGTCCCCTGACTAGAGCTGGGTGGAATAAAGGCAGAGCCCCTTCCCTGCTGGCATGGAGGGGTGGCCAGCCCAAATTTGAATGAGTGGCATTGTGTCCTGGTGCACAGGATCACAAGTAATGCCATTCCAATTTGTCCCAGTTTGGTTGCTTTCCCCTCCACCCCTCCCCTGCTGTCCTTTCAGCATACTTGGTACAGTCTATAACATAAATCAGGTAAAAGGAGCCTCCAATTAGCCAACAAGTTCCACACTAACAGAGAATCTGATAAGATGCCATTGCCACTTTATTCATGATTTATATAAAATAATTTTCATGAAAGTAACAAGGCATGTCAAGGCAGGAGTGTGGTTAAACAGGAACCTGCTTTTGATACGGACTCCCATAGTATTCTTGCCAGCAAGTTAAAAAAATACGGATTGGATGAATGGACTATAAGGTGGATAGAAAGCTGGCTAGATTGTCGGGCTCAATGGATAGTGATCAACGGGTTGATGTCTAATTGGCAGCCGGTATCAAGCGGAGTGCCCCAGTGGTTGGTCCTGGCACCAGTTTTGTTCAACATCTTTAGTAATGATCTGGATGATGGGATTAATTGCACCCTCAGCAAATTCACAGATGACACTAAACTGGGGGGAGAGGTAGATATGCTGAAGGGTAGAGATAAGGTCCAGAGTGACCTAGACAAATTGGAGGATTGGTCCAAAAGAAATCTGATGAGGTTCAACAAGGACAAATGCAGAGTCCTGCACTTAGGATGGAAGAATCCCATGCACGGCTACAGACTAGGGACCGACTGGCTAAGCAGCAGTTCTGCAGAAAAGAACCTGGGGATTACAGTGGATGAGAAGCTGGATCTGAGTCAGCAGTGTGCCCTCGTTGCCAAGAAGGCCAATGGCATATTGGGCTGCATTAGTAGGAGCATTGCCAGCAGATCAAGGGAAATGATTTCCCCCCTCTATTCGGCACCTGGAGTATTGCGTCCAGTTTTGGTCCCCCCACTAGGATAAGGGATGTGGACAAATTGGAGAAAGTCCAGTGGAGGGCAACGAAAATGATTAGGGGGCTGGGGCACATGACTTATGAGGCGAGGCTGAGGGAAAAGACGGTTACTCACCTTTGTAATTGTTGTTCTTCGAGATGTGTTGTTCATATCCATTCCAATTAGGTGTGCGTGCACTGTGTGCACGATCGTCGGAGAATTTTTGCCCTAGCAAGACCCGGTGGGTCGGCTGTGGAGTCCCCTGGAGTGGTGCCTTCATGATGCTGGATATATGCCCCAGCCGACCCAGAGCCCCCTCAGTTCCTTCTTGCCGGCTACTCTGACAGAGGGGAAGGAGGGCGGGTTTGGAATGGATATGAACAACACATCTCGAAGAACAACAGTTACAAAG
The DNA here is from genome assembly GCF_013100865.1 of Trachemys scripta elegans. Lineage (NCBI taxonomy): Eukaryota > Metazoa > Chordata > Testudines > Emydidae > Trachemys > Trachemys scripta. Next base: position 59,776,296 of record NC_048301.1, on the reverse strand, counting down.
GTGAGTAACCATCTTTTCTTCTTCAAGTGCTTGCTCATATCAATTCCAATTAGGTGACTCCCAAGCCTTACCTAGGCAGTGGGATCAGAGTGAGATATCGCTGAGTGCAGCACCACTGAACCAAATGCAGCATCGTCTCTGCAATAGACTGCTGGACTATTGCATAGTGAGAGGCAAAAGTATGCACTGAAGACCAAGTGGCAGCTCCTCAGAGCTCCTGTATCGGAACCTGTGCCAGGAAAGCAGCCAATGAGGCTTGAGCCCTTGCAGAATGGGTGGTGAGGGGTTTGGCCGGGATGCCGGCCAGGTCGTAGCAAGCACAGATACAGGACGTGATCCAAGAGGAGATGCGCTGTGAGGAAACCGGGAGGCCTTTCTTCTGGTCGGCCATGGCAACAAAGAACTGGGTCATCCTTCTGAACGGCTTCGTATGCTCAATATAGAAGGTGAGGGCCCTATGAACATCGAGGGGGTGCAGCTGTTGCTCCTGCCGAGTAGCATGTGGCTTCAGATAGAAGACCAGGAGGAAAATATCCTAGTTGACGTGAAAAGTTGATACAACCTTGGGAAGGAAGGCAGGGTGAGGGCGTAGCTGCACCTTGTCTCCCCATAAGTTTGGAGAGGACCAGGTTAAGGTCCCACGCAGGGGTGAGCTGTCGCACCTGCAGGTAGAGATGGTCCAATCCCTTAAGAAACCTACTGACCATAGGGTTGGAGAAGACCAAACGTCCATGTTCTCCTGGGTAGAAAGCCGAAATGGCTACCAGGTGCACCCTAACAGATGATATTGCCAGACCTTGCTGTTTTAGGGATAGGAGATATTCCAAGATGAGAGGCACAGACGCATGCAGGGGTGACGTCCTGCGCAGAGCACACCTGCAGGAGAAACGCTTCCATTTGGCCAGGTACATGGCTCGAGTGGAGGGTTTTCTGCTACCTAGCAATACCTGCTGCAGCAAAGGAGCTCCGAATGAGTTAGTCATGCAGCATCCATGCTGTGAGGTGGAGGGATTGCAGGCCGGGGTCTTGTGAGATCAAGTCCGGCCAAAGCGGGAGTGTGGAGCAGCTATCTCTGGCCTGCGGTGCTGCTTTTGGCCAGGCAAATGAGACCGGTGCTGTACCGGTTGCGGTGCCGGGGAACTTTGGTGCCGCGGGTCTCTGTTAGAGTCCACCCGCGGGGCAGTACCTACTGCTGCTGCTGGGGCACTGCGCACGGAGGCGCTTGGTGCTGGGTCTCGGCGCACCGCTGGGGGATCTGGGCTAAGAGCCGCCTCCATTAGGAGCTGTTTCAATCTAAAGTCCCACTCCTCCTTTGTTCGGGACTGGAACCCCTTCCATATTTTGCACTTGTCTGCCTGGTGGGACTCCCCCAGACACTTCATGCAGGAGTCATGGGGGTCACCCATTGGCATAGGCTTAGCACAGGCTGAACAAGGCTTAAAGCCCGGAGCCTTGGGCATGAGGCTCAACCCACTACTCTAACTATGTATACAACTATAACTATAAATATAACTATACTAAAACTACAACAACTATAACAATTAACCAGTACAGAAGAGAGAAACGCTAGGGAGAGTGGAGAACAGCGAAGCTGCGCTCCACATTCCAACGACCGTCACGGGTGGTAAGAAGGAACTGAGGGGGGTGCTGGGTTGGCTGGGGCATATATCCAGCACCACGAAGGCACCACTCCAGGGGGCTCCAGAGCCGACCCACCGGGTGTTGCTACGGTAAAAATTCTCCGACGATCGTGCACGCAGCGCGCACACACCTAATTGGAATAGATATGAGCAAGCACTCAAAGAAGAACTGGGGTTATTTAGTCTGTAGAAGAGAAGAGTGAGGGGGGATTTGATAGCAGCCTTCAACTACCTGAAGGGGGGTTCCAAAGAGGATAGAGCTAGGCTGTTCTCAGTGATGGCAGATGACAGAAGCAGCAATGGTCTCAAGTTGCAGTGGGGGAGGTCTAGGTTGGATATTAGGAAACACTATTTCACTAGGAGGGTGGTGAAGCACTGGAATGGGTTACCTACGGAGGTGGTGGAATCTCCATCCTTAGAGGTTTTTAAGGCCCGGCTTGGTTGGGATGATTTAGTTGGTGTTGGTCCTGCTTTGAGCAGGGGATTGGACTAGATGACCTCCTGAGGTCTCTTCCAACCCTAATATTCTATTATTCTAATATCTACATATCATTGGTGCATGGCTTAGAATGATCAAGATTTTTATGGCATCCTAGCATTCATCTGCTACTGATCAACAAGGAAAAGGAAGATAATTAGGACAAAATGTAATGGCATGGTATCACTATAGACACTGACAGGAAATTGTCCTAACAACATAGACAAAGCATTGCCTAAGCAGGATAGCATTGTTTGTAGATACTTCTAAGTCTTCATGCTTTCAGTTAAGATGTTTATTTAATCTGTCTTTTAGTACTGGCAAACTACCAGGCATGTGGACATGTGCTACAGTAACAGCCATCCATAGAGCCTGTCTCATTCAGTAGTAAAATACTGGAGAGAGCATTTTAGGATTAAGTACATTAAGTAGTACAATATACACAGCACTCACATTCAGATTTTAAAAATTATAACATTTAATGAGCCACCCCCTAATAAATCAACAGTGATATCAAGTTGGGGCAGGGGAGAGGGGAACATGGTGAATCTTAGGTAGAGAACAATGTTCTCTCCCCCCACACACTTGATACCACTTTCTTATCTTTTATTTGCATTACGTCCTTCCAATGTAGCTCATGAGTATCTCAAGGCAGAGACCTTTAACTTATTTGTAAAGTGCCACATGTAGCTATGTGGCACTATGAAAGTACTACTTGATCTGCTAATTATTTTTCAATGGTCTAATTCTTTTGCTTAACAAATTGTCTATTTTATATTTGGCAGCAGCTACCATATGATGGTTGTGACGGTACCCCCCATAAGGCTTTATGGAAATATGCTTAGAATGTGTTTTATATTACATATGCCATGTAACATATCTCAAAGGTTATGATCCACTGAATGTATTAATCCTATTTGTATGCATGTATCATTTTTGTATTCAAAGTTATGAATGTTGGCTGTGTACTGGCTTGATTTCTAAATAACCTTAGTAGAGCATTTGGTCAGTTCCTGGAGAAAGGAATGTTAAAATTAAGTACCTAATCAAGGAACACTTAAAGGACAATGGATCTTGGAATGCTCCAAGCCACATAAGAAGTCTACTTGAGGACGTTCAAGGTAGCATGTAAACAATGGATGCTACCTGTAAAAACTGTGAGTCATGCGTGGACATGTGACTTGCCCAGGTGACTCCTAAACTCCGTCTTGGAGCTGGACTTTGTATAGGAGTGAGGAGGCGGTCTCCATCCACAAGAGAAAGTCTATTTAAACCCCTGGGAAACCCCTCCATTTTGTCTTCAGCTGGCTAAAGAGAGAGCCTCTCCACTTCTTTCTTACTTGAAAGAACCTGGAACAAAGGACAGTGTGCAAGGGATGTGAGTGATTGCTGGACCCAGGCTAAAAGGAGATTAGTCTGTAAAAGGGAGCATTCTGGAACTGGTGAGGATCTTATCTGTATTCAGTCTGATTAGACATAGATTTGCACATTTTATTTTATTTTGCTTGGTGACTTACTTTGTTCTGTCTGTTACTACTTGGAACCACTTAGATCCTACTTTCTGTATTTAATAAAATTACTTTTTACTTATTAATTAACTCAGAGTATGTATTAATACCTGGGGGAGCAAATAACTGTGCATCTCTCTCTATCAGGGTTATAGAGGGCGAACAATTTATGAGTTTACCCTGTGTAAGCTTTATACAGGGTAAAATGGATTTATTTGGGTTTAGACCCCATTGGGAGTTGGGCATCTGAGTGTTAAAGACAGGAACACTTCTGTTAGCTGCTTTCAGGTAAACCTGCAGCTTTGGGGCAAGTAATTCAAACCTTGGGTCTGTGTTGGAGCAGACGGGCGTGTCTGGCTCAGCAAGACAGGGTGCTGGGGTCCCGAGCTGGCAGGGAAAACAGTGGTAGTAGTAGTCTTGGCACATCTGGTGGCAGCTCCCAAGAGGGTTTCTGTGATCTAACCCATCACAATGGTAAATGTCTAACTTCGTAAAAAGCAAGTCCTGAAAAGAGCAGTACTTTCCAAATGATCGACCTTAAACAACACACACAGAGATTATAGTATGTAGAATCAAAAAAACATTTCCACTGTACATTTTTGATCATGCCACCATGGCTTTCTCATCAGTCAGTACCTATTCTGCCTCCCCACTCCCAACAAAATTTAAATAAAGCCTGTAAAATGATCTCTTTATATAAAAAGTCCTCTGCCAAAACTGGGTTACAAATTTGGAGAGCTTTAGTTTGAGAACTGTGGGCTGTGCAGGAGGGAGACAGGAAAAAGGGAACTAGTTATCTCATAAAGCCTGATTTTCTCTCATTGTGAAGAAATCCCTGGCACAAGAGGAAGCCAAAGGGTTAACAGAGGTGTTGTAGCCTTGGATTCATTACTGAACTTTGCTGACCTCACAACACTGAGCTGAAAGAACAGGAAATTATTGTAATCCGACTCCTGGAACCACTCATACCAACTTTCACTGGGCTGGAAAGGTTAGGAGCAGTTTATTGCTCACATGCGCTGGAGCCCCAGACAGGAGCGTCATATGGCTTAGAGCCACACCAGTCTGAAAAGTGGACAGCAGCAGGCCCTGTTTTTCACATTAACATATAGAATAGTTCTGATGATAGAGGGGCCTTTATAGGTTTGGTTAGAAAAATAAGGTACAAGTATAATGAGAACTAACTACAAATATCTATCATGACCAGCAACTGCACTGCATCAGCTGGACTGGAGGAATCATAAAAAATGTCCACAGTTTTGGGAGCCTGGCTGAGAAAGTGTTACACAGGATTATCAGTTTATCTGAATAAAATTAAATGAACTGTGTACTGTAAGTGCAAAAGTCTAAGCCATTAGATGTAATGAAGTCCTTGATACCAAACCAGTCATTCTGGGGCCTGGTCTACACTACGGGTTTAGGTCGACTTTAGCAGCGTTAAACCGAATTAAGCCTGGACACGTCCACACAACGAGGCCCTTTCTTTCGACTTAAAGGGCCCTTTAAACCGGTTTCTTTACACCACCTCCGACGAGGGGATTAGCGATAAAACCGGCCTTTGCGGGTCGGAATTGGGGTAGTGTGGACGGAATTCGATGTTACTGGCCTCCGGGAGCTATCCCACAGTGCTTCATTGTGACCGCTCTGGACAGCGCTCTCAACTCAGATGCACTGACCAGGTAGACAGGAAAAGACCCGCGAAGGTTTGAATTTCATTTCCTGTTTGCCCAGCGTGGAGAGCACAGGTGACCACGCAGAGCTCATCAGCACAGGTAACCGTCATGGAGTCCTCCCAGGATCGCAAAAGAGCTCCAGCATGGACCGAACGGGAGGTACGAGATCTGCTCGCCATATGGGGAGATGAAGCAGTGATAGCTGAACTCCGTAGCAGTAAAAGAAATGGAAAAGTATTAGAAAAGATCTCCAAGGCCATGAAGGACCGAGGCCATAACAGGGACACACAGCAGTGCCGCGTGAAAATTAAGGAGCTAAGGCAAGCCTACCACAAAGCCAGAGAAGCAAACGGAAGGTCCGGGGCAGAGCCGCAAACTTGCCGCTACTACACGGAGCTGCATGCGATCCTAGGGGGTGCAGCCACCACTACCCCAACCGTGTGCTATGACTCTCTCACTGGAGAAACACACAGGGAAGACGGTTCGGGGAACGAGGAAGATGACGATGGAGGTACTGTAGGTAGCTCACAGCAGCAAGGAAGCGGAGAAACCGGTTTCCCCAACAGCCAGGATATGTTTGTGACACTGGACCTGGAACCAGTAACCCCCGAACTCACCCAAGACCCTCAGGGCACACAGGAGACCTCTGGTGAGTGTAACTTTGTAAATATTTGTAAACATTACAAAAAAAAGCAAGCAAGTCTGTTAACGTGTATGGGGATGGAGCGGAAATCCTCCAGGGACATCTCCAGAAAGCTCTCCTGGTTGAAATGGGGTGATTTTATTAAGGGGGACATTCAGAGGCGCCCGTTCCTGCTATTCGGACCAGAAATGTTCCCCGCTGTTAACCACGCGGTGGGGGGGAGGGGTGAAGTGATCATCCCAGAGAATCGTGTGTGTGTGTGTGTGTGGGGGGTGGTTTACTTGTGTTTGTGCCGCATGTTAACCGGGAAACCGCAGCCCCCTCCTTTTACATTGAAACCCCATTTTAAATGGACAACCCAATTCATCCTTGAGATGGGAAATGCGCTGCTGTTTGCAACCTTTCCCGCATGTTAAGAAGGTTAAATAAGCCAAAACACTGTGGCCTACGATGGCTGCCTGCAAGCTGAAATATGCGACCTTGTAATGAAAGAGTGTACCCATTGTTCCCTAAAATGTGTCTTTTTTAACCACCTCTCCCTTCTCCTCCACCAGCTGCAAATGTTTCTCCTTCGCAGAGGCTCGTGAACATTAGAAAGAGAAAACGTAAGACGAGGGACGAGATGTTCACGGAGCTGCAGATGTCCTCCCACGCTGATAGAGCACAGCAGAATGCGTGGAGGCAGTCAATGTCGGAGATGAGAAAAGTCCAACATGAACGAGAGGAGAGGTGGCGGGCTGAAGACGATAGGTGGCGTCAGCTTGCAGACAGACGGCAAGAGGCAATGCTCCGTCTGCTGGAGCATCAAAGTGATATGCTCGAGCGTATGGTTGAGTTGCAGGAAAGGCAGCAGGAGCAGAGACCGCCGCTACAGCCCCTGTGTAACCAACAGCCCTCCTCCCCAAGTTCCATAGCCTCGTCACTCAGACGCCCAAGAACACGGTGGGGGGGCCTCCGTCCACCCAGTCACTCCACCCCAGATGATCGCCCAAGCATCAGAAGGCTGGGCTTCAATAAGAGTTAAAGTTTTAAAATGCAGTGTGTCCTTTTCCATCCCTCCTCCCCCACCCATCCCTGCTACCTTGGCAATTATCCCCCTACCTCTGTAAGGAACTAATAAAGAATGCATGAATGTGAAAAAACAATGACTTTATTGCCTCTGCAAGCGGGAGGGGAGGGGAGGGTGGGGTGGGGTGGTTGGTTTACAGGGAAGTAGAGTGAACCGGGTCGGGGGGGGGGGGTTGGAGGGTTCATCAAGGAGAAACAAACAGAAGTTTCACACAGTAGCCTGGCCAGTCACAAAACTCGTTTTCAAAGCTTCTCTGATGCGCACCGCGCCCTGCTGTGCTCCTCTAACCGCCCTGGTGTCTGGCTGCGCGTAATCAGCGGCCAGGCGAGTTGCCTCAACCTCCCACCCCGCCATAAATGTCTCCCCCTTACTCTCACAGATATTGTGGAGCGCACAGCAAGCAGCAATAACAATGGGGATATTCTTTTCGCTGAGGTCTGAGCGAGTCAGTAAGCTGCGCCAGCGCGCTTTTAAACGTCCAAATGCACATTCCACCACCATTCGGCACTTGCTCAGCCTGTAGTTGAACAGGTCCTGACTCCTGTCCAGGCTGCCTGTGTATGGCTTCATGAGCCATGGCATTAAGGGGTAGGCTGGGTCCCCAAGGATCACGATAGGCATTTCAACATCCCCAATGGTCACTTTCTGGTCCGGGAAGAAAGTCCCTTCCTCCAGCTTTCGAAACAGAGCAGAGTTCCTGAAGACGCGAGCATCATGTACCTTTCCCGGCCATCCCACGTTGATGTTGGTGAAACGTCCCTTGTGATCCACCAGGGCTTGCAGCAGCATTGAAAAGTACCCCTTGCGGTTTATGTAGTCGGTGGCTTGGTGCTCCGGTGACAAGATAGGGATATGGGTTCCGTCTATGGCCCCGCCACAGTTTGGGAATCCCATTTCAGCAAAACCATCCACTATTGACTGCACGTTGCCCAGAGTCACTACCCTTGCTATCACCAGGTCTTTCATTGCCCTGGCAAATTGGATCACAGCAGCCCCCACAGTAGATTTGCCCACTCCAAATTGATTCCCGACTGACCGGTAGCTGTCTGGCGTTGCAAGCTTCCACAGGGCTATTGCCACTCGCTTCTCAACTGTGAGGGCTGCTCTCATCTTGGTATCCTGGCGTTTCAGGGCAGGGGAAAGCAAGTCACAAAGTTCCATGAAAGTGCCCTTACGCATGCGAAAGTTTCGCAGCCACTGGGAATCGTCCCATACCTGCAGCACGATGCGGTCCCACCAGTCTGTGCTTGTTTCCCGGGCCCAGAATCGGCGTTCCACGGTATCAACCTGCCCCAGTAACACCATGATTTCCACATTGCTGGGGCCTGTGCCTTGTGAGAGGTCTATGGCCATGTCAATTTCCTCATCACTCTCGTCGCCGCGCTGCAATCGCCTCCTCGCCTGGTCCGGGTTTCGCCTTGGCATGTTCTGGCTCTGCATGTACTCCAGGACAATGCGCGTGGTGTTCATAGTGCTCATAATTGCCGCGGTGATCTGAGCGGGCTCCATGATCCCAGTGCTAGCTATGGCGCCTGGTCAGAAAAAAGGCGCGAAAGTAGTATCTGATGGACCAGGAGAAGGAGGGCGGGAGGGAGGGAGGGCCGAGTGACGACATGGCGTACAGGTACAGGAACAGGGAGAAACACAAACAACTGTCACACAGAATGGTCCCCCCAAAGATTAAACTGGAAACCCTGGGCTTAGCAGGCCGTTGATTTCACGGAGGAAGGGGAAGCAAATGAACACAGAACAAATCTATTTTTTACATCTTAAGGTGGCAGCCGACGCTGCAGCATGAGTGACAGCCATACCAGTATGACGATGACGGGTACCAATCATAATATGCCATCATCTGCCAAAAGGCAAGGGGCTGCTGCTGTGTAGCAATGCAGCCCCACGTCTGCCAGCCCCACGTCCGCCAGCACCCAGCATCGCCCTCGGCCTCTTCTGGGTGCTTAGCAGACAATATTGGGCAATTGGCAGAAAATAGTATATTATGACTGGTAACCGTCATCATCGAAACAGTAGCATGTCTGCCCAGGTGGCCATGATTGACAGCCATACCAGTACGACGACGACGGGTACCAGTCATAATATACCATCGCCTGCAAGGGGCTGGTGCAATGCAGCACTACGGCTGCCAGCCCCACGGCTATCACTCATGCTACACCGTCTACCGCCAAAAGGCAGTTAGCAGCTGCTGCTGTGTAGCAATGCAGTCCCACGTCTGCCGGCACCCAGAGGACATATGGTGACGGTGAGCTCAGCTGAGCTGAGCGGGCTCCATGCTTGCCGTGGTATGTTGTCTGCACAGGTAACCCAGGTAAAAAGGCGCGAATCTATTGTCTGCCGTTGCTGTGACGAGGGGGGAGGGGCCTGACGACATGTACCCAGAACCGCCCGCGACACTGTTTTGCATCATCCGGGCATTGGGATCTCAACCCAGAATTCAAAGAAAAGGCGCGAACCGCTTCTCGGCTCGAGCTGTGGCGCAAACGTAGTATCTGACGGCCTAGGGGAAGGAGGGAGGGGGGCCGAGTGACGACATGGCGTACAGGCACAGGGAATTAAAATAAAGAACGGTGGCTGTGCATCAGGGAGAGACACAAACAACTGTCACAGACTGGTCCCCCCCAAAGATTAAACTGAAAACCCTGTTGACGGAGGGAGGGGGAAGCAAATGAATACAGAGAAAATCTATTTTTTACATCTTAAGACGACGGTGCAGCGTGACTGATAGCCCTCGGCATCTTTCTGGGTGCTTGGCAGCAAATACTGGGCGGTGTATGACGATGGTCTTCAGGCCTATTGTACGAGCTGCTGCTCAGGGAAGACTCTGCTAACGTGCGATGACCCGACTTGTAATAGGCCGGCTAACAGTCATAATACACCATTTACTGCCAAAAGGCAAGCCCCACGGCTGCCAGCACCCAGATCGCCGATGAAGGCTACCAGTCTACTGCACCGTCTACCGCCAAAAGGCAGTTAGCAGCTGCTGCTGTGTAGCAATGCAGTCCCACGTCTGCCGGCACCCAGAGGACATATGGTGATGGTGAGCTCAGCTGTGCTGAGCGGGCTCCATGTTGTCTGCACAGGTAACCCAGGTAACCCAGATAAAAAGGCGCGAATCTATTGTCTGCCGTTGCTGTGACGGGGGAGGGAGGGGCCTGACGACATGTACCCAGAACCGCCCGCGACACTGTTTTGCATCATCCGGGCATTGGGATCTCAACCCAGAATTCCAAGGGGCGGCAGAGACTGCGGGAACTGTGGGATAGCTGTGGGATAGCTACCCATAGTGCAATGCTCCGGAAGTCGACGCTAGCCTCGTACTGTGGACGCGGTCTGCCGACTAGAGCACCTAGAGCATTTTATTGTGTGGACATACACAATCGGCTGTATACAACCGATTTCAATAAAACCGGCTTCTATAAATTCGAACTAATTTCGTAGTGTAGACATACCCTGAGTTAAATGGAAGTAACTTTGAAAGCATAACCCTGAGAAGCATATTTAGAGACCCCATTTCCAATCCAGGAGCCTGAGAAGAGGCTTTTTCCTCATAGAGTTAAAAAAAAAAACCAATGGAATTTACATTGAAGCTATGTAAATATTAGTAGCTTCCCTATTTGCAGGTGATGTAAAAAAAAGTTAGTGTGTATTTCACAAAGTTAAAATTAATTTTTTTTTTTAAGTTATTTTACAAGTATAATGGCACATGGGGCTCTTTAAAAAGAACCTGGTTTCTCAAGAGCTAGAGACACCGGGCCCAACAAGACAGAAGCACAGGCAAGATCAGGCTTTATTTTACGTCCTATTTTTACTTCTGCTCTGGGGATAGATTTAAATCTAATCCCAACTCAATTTCCTTTTCATTCTCTCATTAGCTTTGATGAGTAGGTTAATCACTTGGCATACTACATTGGGGCACTACCTGGTGTACATGACTGAAGGCAGAGACTTGAATGGGGAGCAGCAGCATGCACCTTCTTTCAACCAGTGCAGCTCTCCTATGGGCAGATTTTTAGAATTTCCTATGAAAATCAAAGTTGAGGGCACAAGAAATGCAATATTTATAATACAGGGCAAAGTGACCTTCATCCTCATCCCAGTTAATCCTTCTGCAGCTAGATGGAGAATTTAATCCAGCATCAGATTTGATTTACTCAAACAAGATATAAAGACTGAACATGAAGAATGGACACCATGAGTACTGAGTGGCTTCTGCACTTACTGCTACACAGAAATCCGTCCCAAATCAGTAATTGGAGAGAAACAGATACCCTATGTTTCCTCAGAAAGATTTCCTTCTCATGACACTGTGAATTTGGGACTTGTCTACACTGGGAAATTAATTCAGATTAAGGAAAGGTGTGACTTTAAAGTGAAATAGCTATTTTAGATTTATTCTGGAATAAAACTTCTACACAGAGTTAATCAGGAATAGCTATTCTGGAATAATTCCCTGTGTAAACAAGCCATTAGTCAAATTTGAACCCCTCCTGAAACATACACTGTTTATTTTACACAAATGATTGTTTTGTAATTGGTGATTTTAGATGCCTGTACATCACTTAATATTTACAGTCAAAAACAGGTGTTTTAAATTAAATCAAATTAATAAGTGAAAGTACAATAAGTACAATTATCATGTTTTATCACTGATATCTATAAAAAACTATCCAGACAGAACACCACAGTCAAGTTAAGATTTAAATTTACTGTTTATATTAGGGCTGTCAATTAATCGCAGTTAACTCACGCAATTAACTCAAAAAATTAATTGCAATTTGAAAAATTAATTGCGATTAGTCGCAGTTTTAATCACACTGTTACACACTAGAATACCAATTGAAATTTATTAAATATTTTTGAATGTTTTTCTACATTTTCAAATATATTGATTTCAATTACAACACAGAATACAAAGTGTACAGTGCTCACTTTATATTTTTGATTACAAATATTTGCACTGTAAAAATGATAAACAAAAGGAATAGTATTTTTCAATTCACCTCATACAAGTACTGTAGGGCAATCTCTTTATCATGATAGTGCAACTTACAAATGTAGATTTTTTTTTGGTTACATAACTGCACTCAAAAACAAAACAATGCAAAACTTAGAGCCTACAAGTCCACTCAGTCCTACTTCTTGTTCAGCCAATCGCTAAGACAAACAAGTTTATTTACATTTATGGGAGATCATGCTGCCCACTTCTTATTTACGTCACCAGAAAGTGAGAACAGGTATTTGCATGGGACTTTTGTAGCCGGCATTGCAAGGTATTTATGTGCCAGATATGCTAAACATTCGTATGGCTCTTCATGCTTCAGCCCTCATTCCAGAGGACATGCTTCCATACTGATGATGCTCGTTAAAAAAATTTGTTAATTAAATTTGTGGCTCCATGGGGGAGAATTGTATGTCTCCGGCTCTGTTTTACCTGCATTCTGCCATATATTTCATGTTCTAGTAGTCTTGGATGATTACTCAGCACATGTTCATTTTAAGAACACTTTCGTTGCAGATTTGACAAAATGCAAAGAAGGTACCAATGTGAGATTTCTAAAGATAGTTACAGCACTCGACCCAAGGTTTAAGAATCTGAAGTGCCTTCCAAAATCTGAGAGGGACGAGGTGTGGAGCATGCTTTCTGAAATCTTAAAATAGCAACACTACAGAACCTACGGAAACTACAGAACCCGAACCACCAAAAAAGAAAATCAATCTTCTGCTGGTGACATCTGACTCAGATGATGAAAATGAATATATGCCAGTCCACATGGCTTTGGATTTATCGAGCAGAACCAGTCATCAGCATGGATGCATGTCCTCTGGAATGGTGGTTGAAGCATGAAGGGACATATTTACATGCCAGATGCGCTAAAGATTCGTATCTTGCGATGCCAGCTACAACAGTACCATGCGAACGCCTGTCCTCACTTTCAGGTGACATTGTGAACAAGAAGTGGGCAGCATTATCTCCTGCAAATGTAAACAAACTTGTTTTTCTGAGTGATTGGCTGAACAAGAAATAAGACTGGGTGGACTTGTAGGCTCTAAAGTTTACATTGTTTTATTTTTTAATGCAGTTTTTTTTTAACAGTTTTACATTTATAAGTTCAAACTTTCATGATAAAGTACTTGTATTAGGTGAATTGAAAAATACTATTTCTTTTGTTTTTTACAGTGCAAATATCTGTAATAAAAATAAATATAAAGTGAGCAGTATACACTTTGTATTCCGTGTTCTAATTGAAATCAATATATTTGAAAATGTAGAAAAGATGCAAAAATATTTAAATAAATGGTATTCTATTATTGTTTAACAGTGCGATTAATTGTAATTATTTTTTTAATCACACAATTGTGATTATTTTTTTTAATCGCTTGACAGCCCTAGTTTATAGGGTAGTTCTGACGCATGTGCCTGCTTTTGCATCACCAGCCTTTTCTACAGATGGCACTGTATCCTTATGATAAAACAGAATTTAAAAGGAGCAAATACTGTCATTTGTAGATTACTTATATGGAAGTCGTCTCTCTCCTTTTATGCAAAACCTAACTACCACCTAGGCTTTTGAAAAAAGTGGCACAGGCCTGGGATTCAGAGGTGTTGGGTTCTAAACCCAGTTCAACACTTCCAATTGCTGACGCAAATGGTCAGATACTTTACAGAGTTATTCATGGAGTTCCCTGACTGAACAATGGGCATATGGCAGAATAATTGTTAAAACTTTAGAAATTAGGTTCTAATTGAATTTATCTTTGCAAATTAATTCTAGTAGATATATTACTTCTATGGAAATAACTAATACCTTGTGATATTTAGAGTCGTAAGTCAAGTCTGAAACTAGAGGAAAACTGGGGGAAAATCACTCTTTGAATGACAATATGCTGTGAACGTCAATTACTAAAACTCTTGGAGGAGTTCATGTGTACACACATTATGAATAAATATTATATGCAAGACTAGAGCTGCTTCATTTCTGCTGTGTTTACATTCTCTCTGCTATTTCCCCTACCCTCTAGGTCTCCAACCAGAGCAGCTACAAAGACAGCTCTGATCAGACAATTCACCACATTCCAACCCCCTCCTTGTAGTCCCCTGATGTTCTTTGGCTTAATTTTTCTTTGATGTCTCTCAGACAATTTGTTTACCACCATGCAGCATAGCCCTTTATGAAGTATTGCAGGAGCACCCTCTGCTGGTTAAAAAGATCAATACTTCATCAATTTAAATATATATATTTTTAAATGCATTAAAAGTAGTTTCCAGTACTGCAAGAGTCTCAAGAGTCTTCTGCCAATTTGTGGTCATTTTCCTAGGTATTTTTATATACATTTTTTCTCCTGTTTTGTGAAAGTCATGCACAGACAATGGAGGAAATTAAGACTATATACAGGAGAAACAGTGCAACACACACAAATACTGTCAAATTTACAAACAAAAGACAGAAGAAATATATTGCTGTAATAATTTACAGGTAATGACAAAAGTTACTCCCATGCTATCAGATAAATTTTCAGATGGAAATCTGATATGAGTTGACAATATCCATTTAACTTCTAAATTATTTCACAGTAAAGAAGAGAAGGAAAGTATTAATACAAATGTTTAATGAGTCTTTCACTACCTTCTGTAGAAGAAAAAATTGTAAAAACCAGAGAACTTCATAAAAATATATCAATGCTTAAACATCTGAAAACACATTTTAAAATTCTTATATTTTACAGACAGATAGAAACGGTCAGGCACCTACAGAACGGAGAGTTGAGAAGTGCTAGATGCTTCAACACCATAAGAACAGGGTCTGTTTACCCAGGACATGACTATGTCAGTCCCAACAATCTGAAGAATGTACTTGACTATTAAGACTAATAAAACAGTCCAGAGTATGCCAAAGGTATTATTCAGATCTCCTAGTTTTGAAATATAGTGCACTGATTGTTTCTTAAGGCTCGTAGAACATTACAAGCTTATGCAATTTATAGGAAACTTGGGGACAGACAGGATGTCAGTTAGTGATTTCTGTGGCAAATTATACACCAACTTCTCCAGGGCATTCAGCAAATGTTTAGAATTTGTTACTAGTTTATCTATTACCAGGATCAGTACAAAGAGTTAAAGGAAACAATGATATGGGTGGTTTGCTAAACAAGGATCCTATTCCAGTGAGGACACAAAAGGAGGACAGGTAAAGGAGATTGTATTTGGAAGAAACATGAATTTATGATGAAATTTTAAAAAAGTTTTGCCATAAAGTATCCCTAAAGGTAAAGCAAAAAGTCTAGTAGTGTCAGTTTCATTAGAATTACTAAAAGGATCCTTAGAAACTTAATTATAAAATAATTAAGCAAAACATGATCAATTTGACTGAAATACAGCTAAAAGAGCTGCTTGTTTCTGAGACCATAGTGCACATCATAAGACATTTTCAGATAGCTGGAATTTGTTTAGCTGGATTTGTTGTATCTATTTTAACCATTTGTACCAATACTGCAGATAAAAAGAGAGGAAAAACTATTTGGGTCTCTGTTTAGGCAGAGAAAAGTCCATCTATTTAATGAAAATCACCACAGAGTTTTTTCTAAGGAAACAGCTGCCTCAAGCAAGACAGTAACTTAATGGTCAGTGCTAGAAGTGTGCCTGCTAGATCCAGCCCTTTTGAACATCTCCTACCATGTCACCTGTTGAACACATTAAGCAAAAGCAGATTTACATATTTAGCCTGCTTACCCCTTTGAGAAATAGGGAGCCTAGCCTAAGTAAGTGCATCAAATAGCTTAACACCTTAGCAATAGAAAAGGCTCTATATGCAGAATGATTAGAACCAAATAGCACAAGGAAAAGTTCACAACTTGATCCATGTGACTTTGGGTTCTGTTGCACTGCAAAATCAATGGTTAGAAACAGGGATCTGTAACCTTAAAGAGAAACTTCTAACTGTGCATGCCACTTGTGAATTTTGTAAATTATAATTTTGTCAAGCAGCAGAAACCAGAATGATAGTTTCTGTGATCTGAGAGACATTCCAAGTCAGCTGATATAATCAAACTTAAAATCTGGGCTAGTTAGTGATAGTAACTTCCAGTCATGCAAACCTTGGAAGACAGACAATAGACCTTGGTAATAACAAACCAGAGAGAAATTATCAGGCTAATTCTGGTGGTTATAGGAGCTAGAATTTCTTTTATGTGGCGGTGTAACAAAAGGGAAACCACAACCAGCAGTGGCTGGAGGGGTTGGGGAAGAGGAAAAAAAAATATGAGAAAAGTGGGACAAGTTAATGGAAGCCATCTGAAATTCCTCCTTGGCTCTACAGATTTCTGCATTCCCTCAACATGCTTTGGTATAGGAGAGGTGCTTGGTAGTAGGCTTACTGAGATTTCACAGTCAGTTGCTAAATCAGATTCTCATAGCATTAAAAGAAGCTGGCAACTCTTGTAACTTTGAAGAGGACAGACATCCAACTTGAGAACTGTATTGATCTGAGTGGATTTAGTGAACGATCAGGGAACCCTGGAGCAAGTTATGATGAATCATTTTGACCATTCTCGTCAGGTAGTTGGTGCCCAGTGGCACATTGGACACAACAGCAGAAATTTCATCATGGCTGGGAAAGACAAAAAGAAATCATCTCAGATGAACTTCTGACAGTATACTTATTAGCATTTAACTTCCTGTTCCCTGCTTTGAAGTGAAAAATATGCCCGAAGTCCTTTATTCTTCTGCCTTTGCTACTCACCCAAGGTTCCCAATACGTTTTTGGACAGTGAAAGGGAGTGGAGCTGATGGGTAGTTGGCAGATAAAGAGAATGTCACCTCAAACTTTGCAAAAGCTGTGGAAGTGGAGAACAAGAGCTTCACTCTGCATGGAAAACAAAATGTACATGCAAAGGGTTAAGTCATGGCTTCCTATAATACAGCTTCCTTTGAAATTGTGTCTCCAGATGTGAAAGCCTAGTGTCTTAACACAGACATTATACACAGCCTCACTTTATATTCTTGAAGAGCATCAATAGAATTTGTTTATCGTGTAGCAGTAGGTAAGGTTGAAGGAATCTTCCCATTTTAAGTAATAAGGCCCAAGTTCCCCTCAGAAGAAACCAATCTCCCTAAAGGTTAATATGTCCCATTTTGTCTTAGGGCAGAATTGTTTTGGAAAGACTAGGGCAGGAAGGGAGAGGAAAGATTCCTTTTCTGGATTTCTACCCTTCAAAAAATAAAAAACAAAACCCTCATTTCTCCAAATCTGTAACTGCACATTTGTTTTGTTGACCTCGCTAAAAAGTACTGCC
This sequence comes from Trachemys scripta elegans, assembly GCF_013100865.1. Lineage (NCBI taxonomy): Eukaryota > Metazoa > Chordata > Testudines > Emydidae > Trachemys > Trachemys scripta. The sequence goes on along the minus strand of NC_048301.1, from coordinate 59,758,980 downwards.
TTTTCTTTTGTTGTTATGTTGTGATGAGGGACACAGAATATTAGTGAGGGATATTACCAAAAAAACCAGCCTGTGATGATGTGTATATACCCCACATTAAGGAACATAGAGAAAGGGTTAACTAGAACAGGGATACAAAGAGGCAGTGGGAATCTGGAAGAGGGATCCTGCAGTGAAGAGTAAGTACTTGTCCAGCTCAGCCCAGCCATGCCACAGGACAAGGAAGCACCACAGGAAAGTGGGAACTGGGAAAATGAAGGATTACTGTGCTTTATATGAACTTTAAGTTAAGCACTGTGGTTTTTCTACCTGGCTGAAGCAAACTTAAGATGTCTTCGCTTTGTTGTTTTGATTTTTTTCCCTGAAGACCAACTGTAAGAAAGAGACAGTTACTTACTGTAACTGATTCTTTGAGATGTGATGTAGCTGTGTATTCCACTTAGATGTGTGCACACTCAGCGCACCAAAGCTAGAGAATTTTGCCCAGTAGTACCATAAATGGGGAGTGCTTGTGCCTTGTGGCCACAGCCCCTCCTTTGGCCATATTAGGTGGGGGTGCCCCAACCCCCCTCAGTTCCTTCACACCAAACATGCAGAGAGTAGACTCTGATGCAGAGGGGACAGAAGTGGGTCACGGAATACATGTCTGTATCACATCTCGAAGAACCACAGTTAAAGTAAGTAACCATTTCTTCTTCGAGTAGATGCAGCCGTATATTCCACTTAGGTGACTCACAAGCAGTACCCACCCAAGAAGGCAGGGCTTACAGCCTACTCAAACAAAGATTACAGGACAGCCCTACCAAAGCTTGCGTCTGCCCTGGAAGATGCGTAATGGCATAATGGTTCGTAAATGTATGAATGGATGCCCACATAGCCCTGCAAATGTCCAAACCGTTGTGGAAGACTGAGACTACAGACTGAGGCAAAGGTGGCAAATCGCCTGAAAGCTCTTGGTAGGCAAAAATGCTCTCAAACTTGTAGAGCCCCAATGAACTCGATTTTCTGAGCAAGAACCAAAGTTGACTTACTGGTATTTAAGATGAGACCCAGACAGTCAAGCAAGCGCAATGTAGCATCGACGTAGGAAAGGACTTCCTCTCTGAACCTGCCTCTCAGTAACCAGTCATCCAGGTACAGGAAGATGTTGATTTTTTTCTTCCTGAGGTACACCATCACCATGAACGTGTACTTGGTAAAAACCCCAGGGGCGAAAGAGAAGCACCGTATACTGAAAATGGTGCTCCACTATGATGAATCAAAGGAATAGCCTGTGGCTCGGCAAAATCGTCACGTGAATCGCATCCTGAAGGTCCAGAGCAGCAAACCAGACATTCTGAGACAACACAGGGAAGTCAGTCAATAGAGTGACCATTCAGAACCTCATGTATCTGATATATTTGTTGAGGCTACGAAGGTCAAGAATAGGTCTCATTTCTTCCTTGGATCTGGACACCAGAAACACTGAAATTAGAAGCCCTGACCCCAGTGTTCTGGCAGAACGTCCTCTACCGCTCTCAAAGCCAATAGCGAGCAAACCTGCTCAAGGAGCAGTATGTTGTGAGAGGGGTCCCTAAAGAGGAATGGGGAGGGAGGGTTGGGGAAGAGGTGAAAAGGAACTGGATGGTGTAGCCCAATCTGATGGTACTTAGGACCCAGCTGTCTCTGGAGAGCAAACCCCAAGCATAGTGAAAGCAAGTCAGCCAGTCCCCAAACAAAGGGGACGGGAAGAAGGGAGTGACCACTGGAACACTGCTCTGGACCAAGGAGTCAAAACAGGTGCTCGGGGGGTGCCGGGTGAAGGTGTGTGGAATTGATCAAACCCCAGACCCGAATGCCTCCTCCTCCTGGACCTATGCCCCTTTCTGGAGTAGTCCCACTGTCCTGGGGGGAGGGAAAGGCTTCCCAAATGCATGCTGTTGATGATACTGCTGCTGCTATTGACCACAGCAGTGGTGCCTCTCCATTGCCGGTGTGTACATCCCCAAGAACCGTAGGATAGCCCTAGAGTGCAGAGTCTCATTTGTCTTGTCCAAAAAAGCACTTGTCCATCGAAGGGCAAATCTTTTATGGCCTGTCGCACATTGGGAGCAATGCCCAAATTCTGCAGCTAAGATGCTTTTCTCACGGTTGCTGCCGAGGCCATCACTCTGGCTGAACTCTCCGACCATATCCAGTGCAGACTGCAACAAAGCCTTAGCCACCAAGCAGCCCTCAGTGATAAATTCCTGGAAGTTCTTCCTCAAGACTTCGGGCAGCTAGTCTGCAAACTTAGACAGCCATCCAGTTCAGAAAATCGTATTTGGACAGCAATTCCTGCTGGTCAGCAATGCACATCTGCAAGGAAGAGACGGTGTAAATCTTCCTACCCATCAGGATGATCCATTTAGGGTTCTTGTCGGTGGGAGTGGAAATAAACCTGCCCTGTTGGGTTCTATTGTTCACCACAGTTACAACCATGGAGTTTGGGGCATTATGGGACTAAAACCCCTCAAATCCCTGCACTGGAATGAAGTAGAATTTCTCCATGGGTTTCACATTAGGCAGTACTGAATCCAGAGTGCTCCAGAGAACTGTAGCAGGCTTTAGGAGTGCATTGTTAGTGGGGGCGGAGGGGGGGTGACTCTCACAGGGAGAGATGGCTGCAAGATATCCAACATATGGGTATTCTTCTAGAGAAACTTCTCCTGAATACTGAGGGAGGTCCTGGCATCCACTGGTACTAAAGGAGAGGAAGAGCTTGGCAATACAGAATTGTTTAGGGATAAAGAGGAAGCGGTTAACTGTGCCAGAGCCAGATCCTGCTCCAGGACCAATGGACCTGGATGGATGAGACTGGAGGTGATGGGAAGGTTTACCAGTGCCTGGGCCTGTGGTGGATTGACACTCACCATCACAGACTTGCTTGGTGACCTCGCCTTAGGGCAAGATGAGGAGCATCCATGGATTCCACAGTATCGGTAAGGGCATTGGTGGCCAATAGGCTTCCTGACCGCAAGATAAGCACCAATTCTGATAGCAACAGCGTTCCATAAATGGCCCCCGCTGTGAGTCAGGCAATGGAAAGTGGGAGAGGAGAGGAAGATCCTAATCTGGATGCTGATGAGTCCTGAGCTTAAGGGGATAAAGATGGAGCCAGCCCTGAGGGTGCGAGCAACCAGTCTGACTCATCCGTAGCCCACATCGAAGAGGAAACTGACACTGACAGTGGAAATGGTATTGCTGGCACCGAGTACACCTCCGTTGTTTCTGGTGGTGGAAGTAGAGTTGACCCCAACGTTGGCCCTGGTACCGAGGTGATTGATGGTGCTGAAACGGAAGGTGATGAGCGCCACCACAGTAACATCTGCAGCGCCAACTGCAACAGTGCCAAGGAGTTTCCCAGTGCCAAGGTCCCTTGCATTGAGCCTGGTACTTCCCCAGTTCCACAGACTGTGGAAGGGGAACATCGGGGAGACATAAGGATTCAGTGGCCTATCCAGCCAATGGGGCTAAATATGACTTAGCCGTGGCAAAGTCCAGGACCAAAGGAGAGGTCAGGACAGAAAGGCAAAGGAGGTCTGCAGCCACCTGGCATGCTACCGACATGGAAACAATCTAACAGGATCTCTAACCTCCCTACTCAGTCCTGGGGAGCGGTAGAGAGGCTGGCACTAACTCTGTGCTGCTCCATGCTCTTCCTGGAAGAGGCAAAAGAGTCCTCACAAGATCTAGAGTAGTCTTGATTGGTCTTATGCGACCTTTTCATTGGTATACTCCACAGGGAACGGTTCCTCTGTCTCTTTGGAGAGACACCTGCTCCAGGGCACAAAGTGACAGCACTCTGAGAACCCCAGGGCAACCTCTGATCCAACAAGGGCTTTGTTGTCAAAGGAAGCCACATGGCCTCTTCAAGCAGGTGCTGTTTTAGGCAAAGGCCCTTAGCCACTTGAGTTCATTTTGTGATTGATTTACAGATCGAACACTGCTCCTAGATGTGGGCCTCACCCAAACACAGCAAACTCCACGTCCGAAGGATTGTTATTAGAGATCGCTCCCCGACACGACAGACAATGTTTAAACCCTGGCAAGGTTATCAGAAGGGAGTACTTAACTAAATACAGCTAACACTAATTTAACTACTACTAAGGGTACTAATTAACTATATACAACTAGAAAAAACACTAAAATAGTGAGAGGTTAAGACCACACAGAGCTCTGACTCCAGCCACAAGTGGAAAGAAGGAACTGGGGGGCATAGGAGGGGCAGGTTTCGGGGTGACGCTGCCCCATATAGCCAGGGAGGGGCTGTGGCCATGAGGTATGAGCACTGCCCCTCTACTGGTACTGCTAGGCAAAATTCTCCAGCTTCAGTGTGCTGGGTGCGCACACACCTAAGTGGAATACACAGCTACATCTATTTGCAGAACTACTCTTGGTCCTGACTTTCTGTACGTTGCTGCACCCTGATCTAAAATGCTTTGGATAGAGGTATGTGTCAAAGTGGCAGGTAGCAAGTGATGAAAGATATGTTAATAAGGAAGCTGATAGAATCCATGAACTGTTCATTTTCTGCTATTCTGAAGTTAGGGTTTTGTTTTTTTAAAAGATGCTGAATTTGTAAACAAAAAACAAACCACCAGCACCACCACCCAAAAACAAACAAACAAAAACAATAACAAAACAAAAACAAACTCTGAAACAAAAACAATGAAATTTTTGGATGTCAGCTGGCTTCCATTATTAAAGTTAAATGGAAAGTGTGTTTCAAAGTCTTCCGTTTGTGAGTAGTCACTAACAGCACTTTTTTGGGGGTTGAATTGGAGTAGGTTTGAACTTTAATCACTCACTTTGTATTATCCACTTCTGTCTTCAGAAGATTAAACTTTCCACCCCATCTGTTCAAAAACTCAATCTCTTCTCCTAAGAGTCGACAGCGATTCACCACTAATGAGACCTCATGCAGCATCTAAGTGGACAGTCAGAAAAAGTAATCACATTATAGGTCACTCTTGTAAGCTATATAACATTTTAAATTGCAATTCTATTCTAGAAAGTACATAAAAAACCCCATAATCTTGACTGCTAGCTCTACACTCAGTCTGGGATCTAAAAATGAAACTGGTCAAGTATTACTATAGATAAAAATTCTGCTGCCCAAATTCTGCCCTCAAATATACCTCTGCATCCTTGTGGGAAGGCCAAATTTGGTTCTGCAATTAAAACCACTATTCTATTAATTATGTAGGAACCAGAATAGAATTTCTGTCTTGGATAGTTGTGCTGGCTCTGTAATGCTAACAGAAGTAGTAAAACTTATTCCAATCGTAAAGCAAGCAGACTTCAATCAGGGAACAGATCTATTGATTGAGGAATCTACAGTTAAACAGTCACCATTCAGAGCAGAACCACATACTTTACTGTATGATTTATGATTGAGTGAAACTACAGCTTTAGAATCACTTTCCTTATGGCAAACACTTAAGCAGCAGAATATTCATTAATTCAAGGCTGAACTTTATTTTAAGAAATCATTGTTAAAGAATATCATCTTATTCTGTTGAACAAAACAGATTCCATGATCATCTTCTCAGGGCTCTGTAGTTTTGCTTCTTGGAACATTACCTGGGGCAGGTGGTGCATTGTTGGGCATTTTGTCTGCCAGGAACCCTGACTTTCAATAAACTGGAAGATGAGCCTTTGGACTAGACATGATGAAAGTGGAGCTTTTTCTTCTGTAAGACAAAAGAAAGAATTATTCTTCAGAACTGTTTATATTTGTAATCAATAATCTTTTGGGGGCTGTCAGGCAATGCACTTGCAGATAAAGTGCAAGTGTGAAGATACCTTCCCATAAACAGGCAAACCCAAGGATCAGAGCAGCAAGCCACTTCAGAGCCTTACCATCCAACAGAGATTCAAAGCTCATATCAACAATCTTTCTGCAGGGATTGCCATTGAAAACAGCACCATCTGTGAGAGACCAAAAACAAACCATAAGTGTGTATTTCCAGACTGTGCGGACTTCCTAACACCTCAGAAATCTCTCTCCAGAAGCAGACATCTAGGTTGTATAATTTAATCCTTTTGTTAAAAAAAAATCAGGCCCGGACTCCAATTCATAACTAGCTTAACTCACAGTTTGAGTGCTTCCACTCTAGTATGTTTGCCCTCTTCTACTAGTATAAGGTCTAAAGATGTCAGCCTGATCCGATGGATTTATATTATGTAAACCTTTTGGTTTGTAAACCGGAAAAAGCTCCTGCCAAATTTTGCCACTCACCCACTGATGGTCCGAATGTGATAGTCAGTTCTATAGAATCATAAAGGAAGGTAAACATTGCGTGTTGATCACTCCAGTCACTGATCTCCCATTCAGTGAAGCTAAAGAAGAAAAACCTGAGTTACAACCAATGAAAAAGTGGAAAAAGATAAAAGTACTAGATGTACATACAACATCTATCACCACATAAATGTGCTAATGGTAGCTGGCACTTTTTTGTTCCTGTGGATCATCAAATCAGATGGAAACAGTAGCATGAGCATGACCTTCCAGGAAATATTGAAAAGTTTGTATTCTATTAAGAAGTAACACTAAACATTAAAACAAAAATACTCATTTTGGAAGGGGAGGAGACCTCTATAGGAAGAGATTTTGCAATAACCCTTATGTATATAAAATCAGTTCATCCTACTATTCACTAAACTCACAGAAGCTTTACTTTAATCCTATATTGCCAGGAGATAGGCTCCCAAATGTAGCATCAATTAAAAATACATTAGCACTACCAATGTGAGGAGAGGGAACTGGTTGATCTCTGGGATAAAAATCAAAGGTGAAGACCCTTTCCTTCCCTTACTTGTATTTGTCGAGGAGCTCCTCACAATCACTTGCTTTATTCTGCAGACGTTTTATCTCAGAAAACCCCTGCTTCTTCTGAACCTCCAAATTTGACAGATCCCTATAGAAATATAGCAATAAAATCAGATGCTCCTGGGAAGACAAAGCACCCTGATACAATCTCTAGAACCTGAGTGCACATGCAGGCTTTAAATAAAGGTAAAAAAATCATTGTGTAAAATTCTACCTTTGAAGCTCCTCTTCTTGGGCTTTGAGGTTTTCAAGCTCTAAGAAATTTAAAAAAAGCTATGAAAGAGATCTGCAAGCAGTACGAGAAGCATGAAAAAAAACCCTGACTGGCTGTGCAGCCCTGGTTCTCAACATCAGGAGAGATCCCAGGGTGATGGTAGTTACCCTTGCTAGGATGTCAGTAGAAATGGGCAATTATTCAGCACTTGGAGAACAAAGCATTGTAGCCAGCTCATGTTCTTTTCAGCTCACTGTATTCCAAGTTCTGATTTTCCAGAAAAAAGGCCATAAAATGCAGAAAGGATGGTTTATGTGGATAGCCATCTCCCAACCCAGTGAAGATAACTGTGGTGGTAAGATGCTCACCTTCAGTGTTTGCTTTCACACTAGCCTGGAGGTACATATCCTCTACTCTGGGCCACAAACCTTTCCACCCTCAGAGTTCATTAAGAGAAATGCATCTCAGGTGGCCCCATTACCTTTCTCAGAGTTTCTCACTTTGGACTCCCATTCTGCCACTGGATCACTGATATCTGCTTCACAATCTTCCAACTTAGTAACTAAAGGAAAGAAGCGTTAGAAGCCACTCTCTACCCACCATACTATTCTGAGGCACAGCCGTGACTCCTGCAAGAATACAGCCTCTCTTTGTATGAATGTCAGGCTCAATGTTTAGGTTTCAGTTGTCTTCAGCTATTATAATAATGAGCTGCAGTGTTACTTTGTCAAAAATGACAATATGGACACACATGACAAGAAGTCTGTAGTTCTACAATTTACACAGAAAATTTCAGGTAGGAGTGGATGATGGGTAAAAATCTTATTTGTGCTATATCTCATTATAGCAGTTTTGAAACTCATGGCGCACATTTGTCTCGAGCACCGAAATATATTAGGAAAAAAAAACAAAAACTGGTCACTTAGTCTCCACGTCCTACTTACAAGGTTCCCTTAAGCCAAATCTACAATCACAGGCCTACCCTACCAGCCTCATACAGACAAGTTACTCATAGAACAGGAGTTGTAATGCTCAAACACCCCTTCTCTAGTTTCTGCTTGTAAGTGATCATTTGAATAGTAGCTCTTCCAAAGAAGTTAAGAGGTGTTTACACTCCAGTAAATGAAAATTCTTGAACTGGTATCTGAAACACTTACCTGTTTCCAGAGCTAAAAGACAACTATCCATCTCCCTGAGGAATTCATCCACTTTTGCTATTCTTGACTGTAGTTTCTCCCATTGGATCTAAGGGCAAAATTAAACAATTATGTTTCATTTTTGTTTAGTAATATATTTTCACATAAATCTATGGCTGCATTTAAATAATAGTTCTGTGTTTGCTAGGACTCTCACACTGATCTCTGCTTGCTAGGAGATGGACCAATGAAACCAATGCAATCTACCATACTTTGACCTAAAACCAGATAGAGCAGTTAAGGCAATCACAGGATTTCAGATTATACCAAAGCTGCTTTGCCATAATCTTTCAATCACTTTTCTCAAGAAGAGGAGAGATGATGCAGGGTGCTAACTGAGAAGATTTTTTTTTTAGCAAATGCTAACCTGTTTGACTCTTTAAGAAATAAGCAAATTCTGAGATGTCCTTCACATTGGGACAAATGCTGCATTTATTTCTCTGACTGGTGGCCTATGCCGATATCCCCACTCTCTCATTACTTGTAGTAAAATATGATCACACTGTAAGAAGATAGCAGTGCCCATGTCATTGCTACTCTCCCTCCCCTTTTATACTTTGTAGTGTGTAGCATCCACAGGTCTGAATCAGGAGCACGGTCCCCACTGTGTAAGTGCATAGAAAGATATTGCCCCTGCCCTAAAGTGTTCCCAATCAAATTTAAAATAAGATGCGACAATATGAGGGAGTAAGTAGGAGATTAACAGTAATAGGATGCATATTTACATAGGATAGTTATGTGCATAACTTGATAGTCACAACTCACCTTACAAATTTTAAATATAAATTAAATAAATAAATCAGGAATCCCTAATGGCCCTCTACCACCCTCTTCCCTTCTCCAACCCTAATACCTGTGTGTTCTGCACCAAATTGTCATACAATTTCACTTTCCCCTTGTGAGCCAGGACTTTACTCTTCTTGGTGAAACAGGATTTCATTTTATTCAACTCTGTTCCAAAGTTCTTCAGCTGCAATGGATGGGAAGAACAACAATAGGCAAGGTGAATTAGAAAGTTACATAATGTTAGTCTTTGGGACTGATTCAGCTATCTGGTAGCAGCATATATGAGTCACAAGTAGAGCCCTGCAAATCTGCAGGTATCCATGGACCATGTTTGTGGATCACGGATGGATGCGGATCCAAGTTTTATATCCAGAGCCCTGCAAATCTGCAGATATCCTTGTGAAACTCTGCACCCCATATTCACCATTGTGATAGGATTATGATATGATTGTGATATAATTATGATGAATCTTGTACAAAATATGTCATGTGAGGTGTTAATGGAAAAGTTATGGTTTGCTGCATATGATTATCCTATTTGTATGCATGTATCATTTTTGTATCTGGAGTTATGAATATTGACTATGCATCTGTATTTCAAATGTGCTTGCTCCTGGGTAACTCCCATAAGTTAATTTACACCCAGTCTAGCCAGCAAATTGTGAACGGTCTATTCATGGTAATTGCCCATCAACGAAAACAATGGGCCATGGGAAAGGCTTAGCCTCACCTGATGAGCTTTCCTGTGGATGCTTGAGCCAATATATGGATAATGGCTGCTATGACTTATCGAAGCATGCAAGGGCATGTGACTAGATCATGTGATATTAAACTTCATCCTGTGCCTGTATTTTTCCACTAACTGTGCTGGGGCTTTGCTTGTAACAATGAAGTCCCCTCCACATGGAAGAAACTATAAAAGGGGGAAGTGACATCACCATTGGCCTCAAACCCCCTACAACACACATAAGAACATAAGAATGGCCGTACCGGGTCAGACCAAAGGTCCATCTAGCCCAGTATCCTATCTACCGACAGGGGCCAATGCCAGGTGCCCCAGAGGGAGTGGACCTAACAGGCAATGATCAAGTGATCTCTCTCCTGCCATCCATCTCCATCCTCTGACAAACAGAGGCTAGGGACACCATTCCTTATCCATCCTGGCTAATAGCCATTAATGGACTTAACCACCATGAATTTATCCAGTTCTCTTTTAAACGCTGTTATAGTCCGAGCCTTCACAACCTCCTCAGGTAAGGAGTTCCACAAGTTGACTGTGCGCTGCATGAAGAAGAACTTCTTTGTATTTGTTTTAAACCTGCTGCCTATTAATTTCATTTGGTGACCCCTAGTTCTTGTATTATGGGAATAAGTAAATAACATCTCCTTATCCACTTTCTCCACATCACTCATGATTTTATATACCTCTATCACATCCCCCCTTAGTCTCCTCTTTTCCAAGCTGAAGAGGCCTAGCCTCTTTAATCTCTCCTCATATGGGACCTGTTCCAAACCCCTAATCATTTTAGTTGCCCTTTTCTGAACCTTTTCTAGTGCCAGTATATCTTTTTTTAGATGAGGAGACCACATCTGTACGCAGTATTTGAGATGTGGGCATACCATCGATTTATATAAGGGCAATAATATATTCTCAGTCTTATTCTCTATCCCCTTTTTAATGATCCCTAACATCCTGTTTGCTTTTTTGACTGCCTCTGCACACTGCGCAGACATTTTCAGAGAACTATCCACGATGACTCCAAGATCTTTTTCCTGACTTCTTGTAGCTAAATTAGCCCCCATCATATTGTATGGGGAACAACCTGGAAACACCTGAGGAAGAAAGACTGATCAGGGGGACGGGGTCCCAGGCGAGAAAGAAGAAAGCACTGCCTATGTGTGGAAGATTGGTGGACTGTTGGTACCATCAGGGTAAGACACTGCTTATTTCAAATCTTATCTAGTTTAATACATTTAGATTGCGATTTTGTTTATTTCTTAGGTAACCAACTTTGAGCTATACATTATTAATTATAATCACTTAAAATATTTTTGTAGTTAATAAATTTGTTTTATATTTTTACTAAAAGAGTGTGTTGTTAGAAGTGCAAAGGTAAATCTGCTTAGGAACAGGGGCTGATGCATTGTTCTTTCCACACTGAGGGAGAGGTGGACTGGGAAATAAACTTACACTGGTCAGGCTTTAGACCAGGGCAAGATGGTACAGCTCTGGGGTCCTAGACTGTGGAGTTGGAGGGTGGGGGGAATAGGAGACTGGCTGGAACCTCTCTATTCTTGGTTCATGAGTGGCTAGGAGAAACATTCATGTAACTGCAGCTTGGGGTGTCCCTGCTTGTGTATGGCTGTGTAAGTATAAGGTCTGGAGAGGATTTCAGCTTGTCACTGCCTCACAGCGCGAGACGAAGCCCAGGCTGGTATACCAGAGGGCTCAGCGGTACCCCAGTTCCGGATTGCATCCCAGGGAAGTCCATCACAATCCTCTTTGGGGCAGGGACCATGTTTGTGGATACGATGTGAATAAAATTTTTGTATCCACACAGGGCTCTACACACCAGGAATCAAAAATTTGGGTCAGGAAGTTCCATAATGATAATCAGTCTTAATATAATTTAGTACTTTATTCTTTGCAAAGACATAGCAAGTTGGAAATCTCTTATTCAAAAGTAGAGGAGCACACAAAGTATCAAAACACCAATAGCATTGGACACTTATGTCAAATAACCAGAAAAGAGGAGCTTTCAGCACATACAAGGCGTGATATGCATTTTTTTTTTGCCTTAAGTACTCTGAAAGTTTGTTACCCTGGTTATCTGAGACACTTAGCACAACTCTAAAAAAAAAAAAAAATTATATATATCCAACTTTATATATATTATATATATATATTTATATATCCAATACCATATATATATATATATGGTATTGCCATACTGGATCACATTTGTGGTTCATCTAGTCTAATATCTTGGCTCCAATAGTAGCCAACACCAGAAGCTTCAGGGTAGGGTTAAAGACACGCACCATCCACACTCTAGACACACAGATACATGACAATCTACTTCCACATGAAGGTTTCATTCTAATGCCTAATAGAGATTGGCTTAGTATCCCTTGTAACATTTGTTAGCATTAACTATAACAAAAATATCCAAAAGTTGTTATCCATAACAATGTCCAACCCATCTTTGAATCCTGCTAAGTTTTTGATCTCAATGACATCCTGTGACAATGAGTTCCACAGTTTAATTATGAACTGTGTGAAAAAGTATTGCTTTATCACTTTTGAATTTACTATATTCTAATTTCATTGATTGTCCCTTTGTTCTTGTACTGAGACAGTGAAGCTCCTGATCTACTTTCTCAATACTATTAATTATTGTGTATACTTTTAGTGTGTCCCCCTTTTTTTCAGATCCAAATGTTTTCAATTTCTTCATATAAGAATTTTTCCATGCCCCTAATCATTCTCATTGTCCTTCTCCAAACCCTGTTTTGAGATGGGGTGACCAATGCTGCATACAGCATTCCAGATGGAAGGAGGCCCACTGATTTATATAATGGCATAATATTTTCTGTATTATCCATAACTAAGGCGATGCTTTAGTCATGGGTATTTTTAGTAAAAGTCATGGACAGGTCACGGGCAATAAACAAAAATTCATGGCCCGTGACCTGTCCATGACTTATACTATATACCCTTAACTAAAACTTGGGCCAGGAGGCTATGGGTGCTGGTGCTGGGGTGGGGTGGAGACAGGTGGCAGCATATGGCCCAGGACCCCTGCTGGTGCTGGGGAGGGGGACAGGGTTTGGTGGGGCTGGCAGGCTCCCACCAGCATGTCCCTGCAGCTTCTAGGGGAGGGGCGGCCTGGGGGGCTCCATGCACTGCTCAGTGCGCGGAGCCCTCTGTCCCTCCACCTAGGAGCTGCAGGGACATGCCGGTGGAAGCCGGGGTGCCCCTCCCCAGGTAAGCGCTGCCCCACACCCCAACTCCCTGCCACAGCCCTGAGCCCTCTCCCACACACCCAAACTGCTGCTGCTGCTGGCCCAGGGGCTGCCCGGCTCGGGCAGCCTCTGAGCCAGCACCAGCCGCTGCAGAAGTCACGGAGGTCACAGAAACTCACAGAATCAGTGACTTTCGTGACAGACACAGCGTTATCCATAACATTCATTACACATCCTAACATCTTGTTTGCTCTTCTGACTGTAGGGGTGCACTGAACAGAATTCTTCATTGCGTGGTCTACACTCACATGCCGATTCTTTTCCTGAGTTGATGAATTAATTTAGAATCCAGAAAGGTGTGTGAGTAGTTCAAAATTTTCCATCCAATGTGCATTACTTTGCATTTATCAACACTGGTCATCATCTGCCATTGTGTAGTCTATTCTCCTACCTTGGTTAGGTCCCTCTGAAATTCCTAACTCTTCTCTTAACTCAACTAACCCAAATAACTTTGTATCACTGTCAAATTGAAGATTAAAACTAGAAAAATTCAGACTGGAAATATGGGGTAAATTTTTAACAGTTATTCTAATTAACCATTGGAACAATTTACAAACGGTCCTGTGGATTCTCCATCGCTGACAATTTTTAAATCAAGATTGGATATTTTTCTAAAAGCTAATACTCTCGGGATTACTTTGGGAATGTTCTACAGCCTGTTATACAAGAAGTGAGACACGATAATCCAAATAGTCCCTTCTGGCCTTAGACCTATGAAATTTTGCTACCTTACAACTCATTCCCCTTTTCCAGATTAATATACACCTCTACCCCGATATAACGCTGTCCTCGGGAGCCAAAAAATCGTGCCGCGTTATAGGTGAAACCGCGTTATATCAAACTTGCTTTTATCCACCGGAGTGCACAGCCCCACCCCCTGGAATGCTGCTTTACCGCGTTATATCCGAATTTGTGTTATATTGGGTCGCGTTATATCGGGGTAGAGGTGTACTAAGCACAAGACCTAATAAACAATCCTTAGACATTCTGCTGTTAACTTTTTGCCATGATGAAAATTGACCATTATTTATTCCAGCTCTTTATTTCCTGTCTCCTAGCCAGTTTTGGATCTATAATAAATAATAATTTGCTTTTTGTCCTACAATTAGCTAGTCATGCCCAGTCACCATTCAAGTTTTTATAACTGCATGCAATAAGACTGCAACAGTTGGCATTACCTCTTTGTCAGAGAAGGTCCTCATCACCTCCCAGAGGCTCTTATTCACATCCACCAAAAGTTTATCCTGGACACCTGCACACAACTTTAAACTGAAATATGAAAAAAGGTTAGAGAAGGGTCTTGTTGTAGTCATGTAAGACAGCACATATGTAAGCCAGCATATATGCTGTCGTCATTCAACTTATTTCCATATCTGAACTGGCTGGTGCAGTGCAATGACTTATTTGGTGTCTAAGATTGGGGCATGGATGAGGTCAAGGTAACTTAGGATGAAATCCTGGACCCACTGAAGTCAATGGAGTTTTGCCTTTGACTTCAGTGGGGCCAAGATTTCATCCATAATGTTTACAGAATAAGCAAGGCACCCAGAAGTGCTTTGCATTATATCAGAATCTACCCCAATTAACAGGATACGCCTACTGTTTTATTCACAACTTGGAGATTTTATTGGATATCCATGTAAAAATTTGCCAAGAGTGACTTTTTTTTTTATCCTCGGCCTGGGGCATAAAGGCTGTACCATTTTTTTTATATGGACCGTGCTATGGTTATCGAGACTTTTGTCACCTTGAGGCTGGATTATTGCAATGAAATCTAGAAGCTGAATTTGAAAGTTGCAGCTTGCTTTCATGCTGAAAGCACATTAAACGTCTGCTGCTCCGATATCTCCATTGGTTACTGGTTGTGTTCCAGGTGAAGTTTAAGGTGGTGTTTTTGAGCTATAAATTCCCAAGTGGCTTTTTCCTTGATTACTTGAGGGACTGCCTCTCCCTGTGAGATACTGTGTTAACTTTACTGTCATGGATAATCTAACAATCCATTGGTTTAAACAAGAGGCAACCTGGAATTTATTTCCATCTCAAATCTGCACAAGTCCAGATTTGATACCTACAGAATATGATGCAAAGCTCATGCTTTCCCCAGCTGTCTTTTTTTTGTTTTTGTTTTTTTTGTTTTGTTTGTTTTTGAAGGAAGGATAAGCATGAAGGGCAGAATTGTTCAGGGAACAACGGAGGAGGAAATGGAATTGGTGGTGTGGTTGTTAAGTTTTTAGGAGGGCTTTTACATTCTATTTCCTATGTTTTGTTTTAGCAGTTTAACTGCTGGGGTGACTAAAGAATCAGATACTAGAATCAATCATGAACAAGAAAACTTAAGACTCTGGGATATCGTACTGTCTATATTTTAACTTGATAAATTCTGGAGAATTAGAACAGATAATGGCAGATTGTAATCCATCATGCTCTTTCTTCTGTTTGCTATCTTTTATTGTCTTTGATAAAAGTGTCCAAAAATGTTTACTTTTGCTAACATTAAGTTACATTTACAAGTCTGATGAGATAAAGAACAAATTAAATCACTATTGGCAGATTTATCTCTACCCACCTCCAGACCCACAAGTCCTACTAAGACTTTCCCACAGTCAGCTTTAATACATAGGTTTAAATGATTACTTGTTTAAAATTAAACAGGCTTTCTACAGTCTTGAACTTTTTTCCACCTGTCCATTGGAAAATAATGGAATTACTCCCTTCACGCATGCAGCCAAATCTAAGATGATGGGTTAACAAACAAAAAACTAATATTCCCTGTGAATGACAAAAGACACAACCCCTCTCTTACTCTTCTATCATCTGAGAAAGAACCTGGCAATCTTCTTCATAAATCCGCAGCTTGGGGCGATAAATGTACTGGCTGAAAATCAGGTCTTCTGGAGTAGGAGCTGTGTTCACTGCATACTAGAGAGGGAAAGAGGAATGAAACTGAAAAATCCAAAAGAGTGCATTTCAGAAACACCAACTTCAAGTCAAATCCACATCCAGAAATTAGTACCAGGATTGAGATAGTTATTTAGCAGAAATTTTATTGCAGAGAAAGTTCCTATGGGGGGCAGCATGGCCTAGTGGAAAGGGCAGAGCACTAGGAGTTAGAAGTGCTGAGTTCTATTCCATCCTGTACCAGATTTACTATGCATCTTAAGGTAAGACACATCACTTCTGTACCTCAAATTTACTCACCTTTGAGATCAAGGGATGAAGCATGCTATATGAGTGCCAAATATTATTTTTATTCTTAAAGGCCAGCCCTAGAGTATCTGTACACAGGTTACAGTTCAGGAAAACTGCTAGAGTAAAACATGTAGGATACAATTTTCAAAAGCATGCATCTGACTTAGATCAAGTCCAGTTGACTTTCAATCAGACAGACTCCTAAGTGCTTAAGTCACTGGATGCTTTTGAAAATTTTATTCATAGACAAGAATTTATGTAGGCTGTTCTAATTTGAAGCAAGGATGGCCGAAGGAAGCTTCTGGTTTTGTTGACTGTTCATTCACTAGTGAAATGGCTAGAGTCCTGCAAATCCGTGTATATCCGCTTTATATCAGCAGATATACACATACGTGGATGCAGATATCCACAGACCATTTTTGCGGATCATGGATCGGTTGCGGATACAAATTTTGTATCCGCGCAAAGCTCTAAATATAGGATCTCAAAGGCAGGGAAGCAGCTGTCTTCAGCTCATAGCCTATGAGGCTACTTCCACACCTTCCAGATCCTATATTCCCTCTCCCCACATGTACAGAGAAAAGGGAGGTGATACATCAAGACAGGTAGCAAAATCCCCCATGCTCCTATCACCACAGTTTAAGCAGCCAAGCAATTTAGGAAACCTCTCCCGACTTCATTGTCATATCAAGTCAATTGGAGGGGGAGGCAGCTACTTCTGCAAAGTAAGTCAGGAAGCCATATTGACTTACTTTGCAGAAGAAGCTGCTTCCCTCTCCAACTGACCTGATACGGCACAAATTAAGCACTGGCTGGGCAGCCAAAGAGCTACTTCACCCCCCTCCTACACCCCATACCACTGCACCAACCTCCTGCAGCCCTAATCCCTGCATTCCCCCCATCGCTCCTATTCCCTGTATTGTGCCCCCTTCACCCCTAACCCTTGCACCCCTTCCTGTGCCCATTTGAGGAAACTGATCTGGAGTCACGGACCGCCTGCTATCGTTGCTCCTTTCCCCCACTCACAGCCCTCTAGGGGGCCGTGGAGGATAACCTACCAAAACATTGGCTGGGCAGCTGGAAAGTACCTTCACCCCCCCTCCTATGCCCATCACCCCTGCACCGCCCTCCTGCGCCCATATGGGGAAACTGGCCTTGCGTAACAGCACGCCTGTCGTTGCTCCTCGCTCCCCTGCTCGCAGCCCGCCTAGGATGACGACCTGCTGAGCCCCGGAAAAAATGAAGCACTGTAGCCCTGAGATAGTATTCCCCTTGCATGGTTCCACAGGGAGAACAGTGGCAGGTGGAAAGAAACTCGGATTGCTGAGCTCTAAGTGTGAGGACTTTATAAATCACAAGCTAAATAGGTGGCAGACTTTTTTATTTTACAGTTCAGTTTGTGATTTTGAGTATTATTGACTTGAGACTTTATTTTATTATTTTTAATGTAAAAGGCTATTTGTTCTCATGCCTGTTCTATAATAAGATTGATATTTAAAATAACAATAATAGTAGTGTGTACATTTATTAAGCCATATAGATTTCTTTATCCAGTACACACGCATGCACACAGACACAGATGCTCCTCCGAGAGGCACTGTGAGATAGTGTGCTGCTGCGGGTGCAGTGTGGATACAGATAAAAGCTGGAGTGTGGATCGTGGGTTGGATACAAGTTGATTCTTGCGGATGCAGATCCACATTTTTGTATCCACGCAGGGCTCTAGAAATAGCTACATTAGTCTGTAGGCCCACAAAACTCACTATTTAGAGAAAGTATTAGCCATTAAGGGACTTAACCTCCATGAATTTATCCAGTTCTCTTTTAAACCCTGTTATAGTCCTAGCCTTCACAACCTCCTTAGGCAAGGAGTTCCACAAGTTGACTGTGCGCTGTGTGAAGAAGAACTTCTTTTTATTTGTTTTAAACCTGCTGCCCATTAATTTCATTTGGTGGCCCCTAGTTCTTATATTATGGGAACAAGTAAATAACTTTTCCTTATTCACTTTCGCCACATCACTCATGATTTTATATACCTCTATCACAGGGGTCGGCAACCTACAGCACGCGAGCCGATTCTGAGTGGCACGCTGCTGCCCACTGAGAGGAGGAGGAGGAGGAGGAGGAGGGGCCGGAA
>NC_048301.1:59691332-59740522 GCF_013100865.1 Trachemys scripta elegans | reverse complement strand
ATGAGATCTCTCAGGAACTTGCATCCCCAGGGGATACTAAATTCACCCCCCTGCCCAGTTTCCTCTTTATTTTTTTGCTGCTGTTTTACACATTCTGATCCGTTCCTATTGCTGAAGACTTTTACAAGGGAACCCAGATTCTGCTCTGTTTTGCTGGTAAAAATCCATAGTAGATCTAGTTAAATCAATGTCTGTCTATCTAGGTCAGGGGTCAGCAACCTATGGCATGCGTGCCAAACACGGCACGCAAGCCGATTTTGAGTGGCACGCTGCTGAGGTCCCGGCTCCCAGCCCCACTCAGCCCCCCCCGCCCACTGCTCTCCCCTGCGGGGGCAGGAGGCAGAAGCTTGGTCCTGCGGCAGCCACGCTTCCCTCCTCCCCCGCTTCTTCGCACAACGTGGTGCATTCCAGCCCCTCCTCCTCCCAGAGGAGCAGAGCCAAGCGCAGCATGCTGGCTGCTCCGTAGAGGAGGCAGAGAGAGGTAGGGACGGGCCTGGGGGAAGGGGTGGAACAGGTCATATCCCTCCCAGCCCCCTGCCGTGAGCCACTCAGGGCAGGGGGCTGGGAGCACCCCCACGAGCCGAGCACCCCAGCCTTCTGCCCTGCACCTCCCCACCCCAACACAGACCCATCCCCTCTGCCCTGCACCCCCCACACCCTCCCCAGCCCTCTGCCCTGACCTCGAATTGCCCCCAACACCCAGCCTTCTGCCCTGCATCTCCACATACACCCCAGCCCTCTGCCCTGAACCCCCCCACACCCAGCCTTCTGCCCTGCACCTCCACACACACCCCAGCCCTCTGCCCTGAACCCCCCCCCACACCCAGTCTTGGGCCCTGCACGTCCACACACCCCAGCCCTCTGCCCTGACCTGACCTCGAGTCCCGCCCCAACACCCAGCCCTCTGCCCTGAACCCCCCACCCAGCGGGCTGAGCAGGCTGGCGGCGTAAAATCAGCATTTTAATTTAATTTTAAATGAAGCTTCTTAAACATTGTGAAAACCTTGTTTACTTTACATACAACAATAGTTTAGTCACATAATATACACTTAGAGAGAGACCCCTTCTAAAAAAGACGTTAAAATGTATTACCGGCACGCGAAACCTTAAATTAAAGTGAATAAATGAAGACTCGGCACACCACTTCTGAAAGGTTGCCTACCCCTGCTCTATCATATCCCCCCTTAATCTCCTCTTTTCCAAGATGGAAAGTCCTAGCCTCTTTAATCTCTCCTCACATGGGAACCGTTCCAAACCCCTAATAATTTTAGTTGCCCTTTTCTGAACCTTTTCTAGTGCCAGTATATCTTTTTTGAGATGAGGAGACCACATCTGTATGCAGTATTCAAGATGTGGGCATACCATGAATTTATATAAGGGCAATAAGATATTCTCTGTCTTTTTCTCTATCCTCTTTTTAATGATTCCTAACATCCTGTTTGCTTTTTTGACTGCTGCTGCACACTGCGTGGACATCTTCAGAGAACTATCCACAATGACTCCAAGATCTCTTTCCTGATTAGTTGTAGCTAAATTATCCCCCATCATATTGTATATATAGTTGGGGTTATTTTTCCCAATGTGCATTACTTTACATTTATCCACATTAAATTTCATTTGCCATTTTGTTGCCCAATCACTTAGTTTTGTGAGATCTTTTTGACGTTCTTCACAGTCTACTTTGGTCTTAACTATCTTGAGCAGTTTAGTATCGTCTGCAAACTTTGCCACCTCACTTTTTACCCCTTTCTCCAGATCATTTATGAACAAGTTGAATAGGATTGGTCCTAGGACCGACCCTTGGGGAACACCACTAGTTACCCCTCTCCATTCTGAAAATTTACCATTTATTCCTACTGTTTGTTCCCTGTCTTTTAACGAGTTTTCAATCCATGAAAGAATCTTCCCTCTTATCCCATGACAACTTAATTTACGTAAGAGCCTTTGGTGAGGGACCTTGTCAAAGGCATTCTGGAAATCTAAGTACACTATGTCCACTGGATCCCCCTTGTCCACATGTTTGTTGACCCCTTCGAAGAACTCTAATAGATTAGTAAAACATGATTTCCCTTTACAGAAACCATGTTGACTTTTGCCCAACAATTTATGTTCTTCTATGTGTCTGACAATTTTATTCTTTATGATTGTTTCAACTAATTTGCCCAGTACGGACATTAGACTTGCCGGTCTGTAATTGCCGGTATCACCTCTAGAGCCCTTTTTAAATATTGGCGTTACATTAGCTATCTTCCAGTCACTGGGTACAGTAGCCGATTTAAAGGACAGGTTACAAACCATAGTTGTTAGTTCTGCAATTTCACATTTGAGTTCTTTCAGAACTCTTGGGTGAATGCCATCTGGTCCCGGTGACTTGTTACTGTTAAGTTTATCAATTAATTCCAAAACCTCCTCTAGTGACACCTCAATCTGTGACAATTTCTCAGATTTGTCACCTACAAAAGCTGGCTCAGGTTTGGGAATCTCCCTAACATCCTCAACTGTGAAGACTGAAGCAAAGAATTCATTTAGTTTCTCCGCAATTACTTTATCGTCTTTAAGCGCTCCTTTTGTATCTCGATTGTCCAGGGACCCCACTGGTTGTTTAGCAGGCTTCCTGCTTCTGATGTACACTTCTACCCAGATATAACACGACCCGATAGAACACGAATTCGGATATAACGCGGTTTCACTTATAATGTGGTAAGATTTTTTGGCTCCCAAGGACAGGGTTATATTGAGGTAGAGGTGTATTTAAAAAAACATTTTGTCATTACCTTTTGAGTTTTTGGCTAGCTGTTCTTCAAACTCCTTTTTGGCTTTTCTTATTACATTTTTACACTTAATTTGGCAGTGTTTATGCACCTATTTACCTCACTAGGATTTGACTTCCACTTTTTAAAAGATGCCTTTTTATCTCCCACTGCTTCTTTTACATGGTTGTTAAGCCACAGTGGCTCTTTTTTAGTTCTTTTACTGTGTTTTTTAATTTGGGGTGTACATTTAAGTTGGGCCTCTATTATGGTGTCTTTGAAAAGTGTCCATGCAGCTTGCAGGGATTTCACTCTAGTCACTGTACCTTTTCATTTCTGTTTAACTGCATAGTTCCCCTTTCTGAAGTTAAATGCCACAGTGTTTTGCTGTTGAGGTGTTCTTCCCACCACAGGAATGTTAAAAGTTGTTATACTGTGGTCACTATTTCCAAGCGGTCATGTTATAGTTACCTCTTGGACCAGATCCTGCGCTCCACTCAGGACTAAATCGAGAATTGCCTCTCACCTTGTGGGTTCCTGAACCAGAAGCAGTCATTTAAAGTATCAAGAAATGTTGTCTCTGCATTTCGTCCTGAGGTGACATGTTCCCAGTCAATATAGGGATAATTGAAATCCCCCACTATTATTGAGTTCATTTTGATAGCCTCTCTGATCTACCTTAGCATTTCATCGTCACTATCACTGTCCTGCTCAGGTGGTCGATAATAGATCCCTAATGTTATATTCTTATTAGAGCATGAAATTACTATCCATAGAGATTCTATGGAACATGTGTATTCACTTAAGATCTTTACTTCATTTGATTCTACATTTTCTTTCACATATAGTGCCAGTCCTCCCTCCCCCCTCACGACCTGTTCTGTCCTTCCGATGTATTTTGTACCCTGGAATGATTGTGTCCCATTGATTGTCCTCACTCCACCAGGTTTCTGCAAGAGCAGTGACACACCATTCCCTAGCAGCACAGGTACAACATTTCAGGAACCCAGAGCAGCCGGTGAAGAGGTAAATCACTGCAGGGCTGGGGACACCCCAGCCAGTGGCTCCTACCCTGAGCCGGGATCAGCTGCTAGTCTCGGCTGGGCTGGAGGCAGGAGATGTTGGGACTTCCTCTTCCCCTGCAAGGAGTGGCTGTGGCTGTGTCAGACCCACCCCCAGAAACCTCCCCCAGCTGCAGGAAGTTCAGCATCTTCCCCGCATCACTCCTCAGCTGTGGGGGAAGGGGTCACTGTAGGGGGTGCTGCTCCCCCATCCACCCAACCCCTGTGCATCTAGACCGCCCATACCCAGACACCCCTGCCAAGCCTCACCCGGTACATCCAGAACCCTCCTAGCCCTCCATACCCAAACCCTACCCCACTGTACCTCAACCCCTGCATCTGGAGCCCCTCTGCACCCAGACCCCCTGCCTCCAGACCCCCACCCTTGCACCCAGACCACCCCCCACTGAGCTCCCTGCACTCAAACCCCCAACCTGATGCCCCACCCCCTACACCACCCTGAGCCCCCACATCCAGACCCCCATGTGACTGACCCCCAACTAGCTGCACCCAGACCCTCACCCCAGCAAGCCCCACTCCCCCAGCACCCAGATGCCTCTCCTGAGACCCCCACATCCAGACCACTCTGCTGAGCCCCAACAACCTTCCCCTGGAAGCCCCTGCAGAGTCTCATTGCTCCTGCACCTGGAACAAGCCACTGTGCACCCAGATCCTCCCAGACCTAGACCCCCCGACTAAGCTGCCTGTACCCAGATTGTCCCACACAGAATCTTCTCACTCCACACGTGGATTCCCCCACATTGAGCCCCTCCACACTTGGATCCTGCCTAGTTGAGCCTACCTGCCCCACACCTGGTACAGAGGGGCATGGCCCCAGGGTGTTTCTGGGGCAGACCCAGGTCTTGTGCTGTGTCAGGGTCGGGTGTAACCTCACTGCTGAGTCTGTGTCCTGGGGGTGAGGAGGCAGCAGGTGACCTTCCACCTTTGTGCAGCCAGTGGCCTGTGCTTCCCATACTGCCATGCCGGAGCCTCTGAATTTATTTATTGAGAAATAAAACTTGCAGAATTTTAAAATATTCTGCGCATAATTTTTAATTTTTTGGTGCAGAATGCCCTCAAGAGTAATATAATAAAATACAATAAAATATCCTGCCAAAGCTACTCCTAAACTAGACAGAGATTGTTGTTGTAAGAAGCTAAATATTCCCACTTTCCAGGAGTGCTGTGTGCATTATCTCTGGCACAACGAGCAGTTCCTACTGGCACAAGGAAGAGATCAGAAACAGAAACTGGACTACTAGACCAGCCCCAATGTAATCATTGCCATTTTACCAAATAAAAGCTGCACTCCAGAATATATTTACAAAGCCAGTTTCAAAGCAGAATACAGGATACGGGAGTAGATCAATGCACACAAAAGAACTGCTAGTGCACGTCAGAAGTGCCCACACAGATACTTAGCATGCAGCAGGCTAGTGGGGGTAGATTCACACCCTGGCATGCCACAAACTAAGTGTTCATGTAGATACGCCCTTAGTGTGTAATAATTCTGAGGTGACCTGGTTTACAGGGTTGGAAAATAAACTATCTATATTTATTCAGAAGTAAACTGGGGAAAAGGGAAAGGGAATGGTTAGTCTGTGGGCCTGATAACAAAGATCTTTACAACTCAACTTCTTTAGCTGTCTTTAGTCAGATTCTATAAAATATTGAAATAAAGACAGAGAAACACATTTTAAGTGGCAGTGATGAGTATGCGTTTGAGAGGTTAGATACTCACATTGGCTGGAAGATGACTCTGCCGGGGCTTCTGAATTAGAATATGGACCTGGAGAAGCGTAAAAAACTCCCCTACAGTGATAACACCATCCTGAAATTTCTACAGAGTGAATAAAGTGTACACATCAATAATTAAAGTAAGCTTATTAGCAAGGGTGCATCCAAAAAAGTATCTAAAGAGAAGACAGGCAACATGTTTCTTATTAGGAAAAAAATTAAAAGCCTTTTAGATATCTACATACCTCAAATAAATTCTGTTCACAAATACTGTCCATGAGAAGCTGAGACTCCATCTGACTGCTTCGCTGCACTAGAGAGAAAGGAGATTGCTGTGGTTCAAAAATAAAACTTTATGAAGTCATGACCGTAGGTCCATACCAGTTCAGATTACAAGAACAATTTTCATATAATTCAGAGTTTGACCTTCAAACCATATGAACAATGCTTTTTCTGCCTAAAAAATATACTTATGCAGGGCTTGTCTACATGTACGGTACTACAGCGATGCAGATGCACAGCTGTAGGGCTTAGTGCAGATACTACCTACGCCAAAGGCAGAGCTTCTCCCATCGACGTAGGTACTCCACTTCCCTGAGAAGCAGTAGTTATGTTGACAGGAGAAACCCTCCCGTCGACATAGTGCTGTCTACACTGGGAGTTATAGGCCGGTATAACTATGTCGCTCAGGGCTGTGGATTTTCCACACCCCTCAGTAATGTAGTTATACTGACATAAGTTTATAATGTAGACCAGGGCTTAGCAGCCAAAGAAATACTGTTGGAGAAATTTGAGGTAATAGGAAAGTTCATTAGTAGTTAATGATATGAAGTTTCTAATGTTTATGTTTTAGAATATATCCTAATACCATTTGAATATTATTCACATGACTTATTAGGCTGGTGGTGAAAAGGGTTATGGGATCAGAGTTAAGTTGCTTATGAATCTTAACTCCAACATTCTCAAATTTCAAGCCTGCTTTTGTTTTTAAGTTACATTTTAATTCGATTTTCTGTTCAAAGTATATTTCCAACTTTCAAATCTTATTGGTCTGAATAATCAAATGAAAGAAACTTATCTATATTTTCTTCAGTTCTCTCTATTATATGTTCCCCTTGTGTCATCTCAATTGATCTGTGACACCTGAGCCTCTCTATTATGAATATAACCACCATTTCTGGTGAGGACAGAGAAAAATTATTGCAGGCCTTCCTTCAACTAGTAACAACAGTCTGCTTTTTCTAAATCACTTCTTAGGAAAAATGCCATTACAATTTGTACTCATCCACAGAATCAAAGAGCTATCTTAACTGAAAAAGATTAATACATATTACCATACAGAGCTTACATGACATGCAACATTCCCAGAGAAAATAAATGCTGGTAAGAGACCCTTATCTACTAAGTTGATTAAAACTGAAATAAGTTAACAGTTTTAGGTGAATACTGCCAAGAGAGTCTTACTACTAAGATCTATGTCAGCTTTAAGAGAATCCAGACAGCTGCTGTTGCTAGAGTTGGTCCTCTCCAGGCTTTTAGCTGATAGACTTGGAGGATTTTCACCCTCATGAGTTTCTGCTTGGGTATGAGATAAAATGATGCTGGAGGTAGCCTGAAATCAAACAGCGTTAAGAAAACAGATATTTATTACGACACTTGCTATATAACAGCTACGTTGTGACTTTCCATAGCAAATCATGTTTAGCGTCTGCATATTTATATGTAGGGCCCTACCAAATTCACGGTCCATTTTGGTCAATTTCACAGTCATATAATTTTAAAAGTCATAAATTTCCTGATTTCAGCTATTTAAATCTGAAATTTCACAGTGTTGGAATTATAGGGGCCTTGACCCAAAAAAGGGGTTTGGGGGGGGGGGGGGGAGATCGCAAGGTTATTGTAGTGGGGTTTGCGGTACTGCTACCCTTACTTCTGTGCTGCTGCTGGTGGTGGCGCTGTCTTCAGAGCTGGGCAGCTGGAGAGCAGCGGCTGCTGGCAGGGAGCCCAAGTCTGAAGGCAGATCCGCCGCCAGCAGCAGCACAGAAGTAAGGGTGGCATGTGTGGTATTGCCACCCTTACTTCTGTGCTGCTGCTGGTGGGGCACTGCCTTCAGAGGTGGGCACTCGGCCAACAGCTGCCAGTCTTCAGCTGCCCACTTCTGAAGGCAGCGCAGAAGTAAGGTTGGCAATACTGTGACCCCCCCCCCAAAATAACCTTGTGACCCCCCTGCAACTCCCTTTTGGGTGAGGACCCCCAATTTGAGAAACGTTGGTCTCCACCGTGAAATCTGTATAGTATAGGGTAAAAGCACACAAGAGACCAGATTTCACAGTCTGTGACGCATTTTTCATGGCCATGAATATGGTAGGGCCCTATTTATATGTACTAAATAGTAAGGCATCCCACCAAAAGGCCACACCAGCCACCTGTCTAACTCCCAGCTCTTCTGGCAGCTGGGGCTGCAGTCACCTTTCCAGCTTTTGGACAGTCTCACAACTCTTTGTGAAGTAAAACCCCAGTTCAGTCCCACTCCAGAACATCACTCCTCCAAGGACAACCAGTCAGTTGCCCCTTGTTTTGTATGCAACTGGTAATGCTAACTATTTTGTAGTTTGCTCTGTTTCATGCCTCCCACCTGCCCTCATTACAGAAATAGTCTAAGGAATTAAAAAATATAATTTTAGAAAAGAGCCAGGCAAAGTTATAAAAATAAAAGTAGGTACAGGAATTAAAAATAAAGAAACAGAAAAAGCTAAGGTATTAAAAAGAGCCAAATAAAGGCATGACTTACGACTAGTCTATATAACCACATGACCTCATTACTGTTATCCTTGTTCTCCCTATCCCTTCTTCCTGCTGTTTGTCCCTCACTTGTTGAGCCTTATCTCAGCTAAAGCTATTCAGGGCAAGGACAATAACTTATTCTTTGTTTACATTCCAAGTTGCACTGTGGTTTAACTCAAGGTATAATTTTAAACCAATTTAATTAAATCTGTGCAAAATCCTGTGTGGACATGGCAAACTCAATTTAAGCCTGGATAAGGAATCAGTTTAAGTTAAATCTCTATTAGACACAAAGAACTAAGAACATTATTAAGGTTGCAAATTCAAGCACTGAAAAATGCTATAATTAAGGTTGCCTGTGCATTTGGCAGGAATTAAGTTAAATCTGCTGGAGAACAGGTCATAATTCTAAGTATTAACAACATCCTGCTCCATCTTTCTTACTAGAAACACAAATGTTGCTAAGTTTGGGTATGTAGGGAAAAGCTAACGAAGCAATGTGACCCTGCCAAATAGTCTGATGACTATAAACACATACCAAAGAAAGAATTAGCATGAAACTATTAAGGGTGGGTGCTTTAAAACTGGCATGAAAATCAGTACTCTCTCCGTTATCCCAAATTCCTCTCACTTCAGTAGGGAGTTCCACACATCAATTTATTTTGTGGCTAAGGCAAAAGACAGGAAAGACAGTGGGGAAAGGCAGAGAACCATAAACATTAATGAACTGGTGATTGAGAGAAACCCAAGAGTAAAGACTACACTAAGAAACTTTTTAATTCACACTCCTATAATTCAGGCAGAATGAAATTAAAGCCCTGGGACAATTGACCACATTCTGATTACTGAGTGATTAGGCTCACCCGCTGTTCTTTTGTGCTATCTCCATCCCAGCTCTCACTCCTCTTGATCTTCTTTCCTTTCTGGAGTTCCTCTTCCTCTTGTTCCCAAGCTCTCTTCTGGTTGCTGAAAGTTTCTTGCTCCTCTAATGGATAGCTTTTATTGTGAAAGATCT
Organism: Trachemys scripta elegans; assembly: GCF_013100865.1. Lineage (NCBI taxonomy): Eukaryota > Metazoa > Chordata > Testudines > Emydidae > Trachemys > Trachemys scripta. The sequence goes on along the minus strand of NC_048301.1, from coordinate 59,731,175 downwards.
CTTTTTTGTTCATCTCATTACAGGTTCCATCAAGGGGCTCATAACTTACAAACTCAACTGAATCCATTTCCTCTGGGCATGTAGGAAGCAATTCCTCATCTATATACTGAGAAGGGCTCAAGTTCTGCCTTCCAATGGGATAGATGTTGTCGGAGGTTTTGCTGGTGACTAAATTTATTTCTGGAACCTGAGCTTCTACTCCGCCCACTGATTTGGCATTGAGGTCTTCTACACTTGGAACAGTGGAATTTTTTTTTGTTTGGCAATTTAGGCGGGAAGATACCTAGGGGTAGCTTTCTCACTTGACATTTATCTGTATGTGTTGTGTCTAAAGGAGCATCTCCAGTTTCAAAATATATATTTTCCTGTTCTTTGATATAAAATGCATTATTGGGCTCCTTTTCAACATCTTTTCCTAAGCTCAAAGGATCTTCTGGCTGTGTTGCCAATTTGGGAAAAGTTTCAGCACTATTAGACACAGCAGCAGTTTGAGAGACTGGGACAACTTCAGACTTCCTTCTACAATTTTTTAGCCTTGAACAAATATTAACAATACCTGATAATTCAGACACAAGGCTGGGGTCTAGTTGTTCTGCAGGAATGTCATTGACTTGGGAGAATTGCTTAGTCTGTTCAGAGTCTTTTGGGGAATCTTTTGTAAGTTTTTCCCATTCAGCAGACACTCCCTCATTTTCCTTAGTCTTTTTGTAAGAAAGTATAACAGTGTCTGGTCCATCAATGTCTAACTCTGTGGGTCTGTGTTCATGTCTAGATGAAGTCAACTTCCCTGGATCATCTTTCAAGTTTATACTTCCAGTATCCAACACATTAAGTGCACCCCTGTTCAAACTATCAGTGATCTCCTTAGATAAGTGAGACTGCTGGACTGGAATTTGAACCTGGGACACACCATTACAATTTTCTTCATCACCATCCAGGAGCCTATTCTCAGCAACTTTTCTTTGACTTTCACTCTTGTAAGTTGGGGATTCTATTTGGTTCTCTGGAAGCTTGAAAGACACTCTCTTTGATTTAGGTTTTACTTGTTTTCTCAGATCCTGGCAGTATACAGAACTTGAGTTGCCCTTGGGAAGGTTAATAACATTCTGTGGTTCCTGAATATTATCCAAAGTGACTTCAGGAAGTGACAGAGTGACAGGACCAATGGACTTTTCCGTGGCAACATTGTGGATTTTCAGTGTATCTGTTTCTTCCTTTTTATAGGTAAATACTAAAACTGATAAAGCAGGGAAATCTGGTCCATGTTTGTCCCTAAAATCTGAGTGGCATCCATTACCCAAATCTTCTGCATGCATAAAATGCATTTTCTCTCCACAGATAGGGGCCGATGTTCTACATACATTCTGCTGCTGGTGGCTTTTACTTGACACTTCTTGGTTCTCAGATCCTTTAAGATTATTACTATTAATAGCAACAGTGTGAGATGCAGTGATATCCATCTTATCCTGGTTACATGTAAACACAATGGTTTCATTAACAGGAAGAACAGGACCAACGTGGGTGGTTTGCTCACCTTGTAGGGCGATTTTATCATCTAAGGACACTGTATGGATTTTAGTGGTCTCCATGTCATCACCCATTGCAAACACAACTGTTTTGCTATTTGAAAAAGCTTCCTGTCCAACCCACTTATCCGGTTTTAATCTATCCACATGCATGACTCTTTCCATAGTTTTATCAATAGTGTGAGATTCAGTTATTTCCATATCATCCTGATTAAATACAAACACCATTTTATCTCCATGAACTACAGACTGGGTTTGAGGTGCTCTCTCATCTTGTGAGGCAATTTCACGGTTTATTGGTGCTGTATGGCTCTTTGTGATCTCCATGTCATTCTCACCACCCAGTGAAAACACAACAGTCTTTTCACTGGTTGGGCCAATCAGACTTTTCCTTCCAGTCCCTTTACCTAGTTCTGGCACAGTCTGGGATGCAGCCTTTTCCATAGGTTTATCAATTACAACAGTGTTGGGTCTAGTTATTTCCATGTCATCATTGTATGTAAATACAACAGTTTTATCTGCAGGGATTAAGGGTATTCCATTACTTGAACTCTTGCCTTGTAGGTAAATTTTATTGTCTGTTGCCATTGTGTGACTTTTAGACATCTCCATATCATCATCCACTGAAAATATGACAGTCTTCTCATTTGAAAGAGACGATGGCTTTAAGGGGCATTGGTCACATCCTTGTTGCTGCACACTATCTGCAGCTATAATGGTAGGGCATGAGGTCAACTCCTTTTTCTTTGGAAATAAAGTATCTTTTCTTTCTGTTAAAACTGTATCAGGAACACTTACTACACAGCTACCAGTCAAATCCATATTTTCCTCAGAGAAAAAAACAACTGACTTTTCCAAAAGAGAAGCCATCTGTGAATTTTTTGTATCTGGCATCGATGTTCTGGCTGTTTTAGTGAAGTCCTGTTTTGAAGAAAGTGAAGCTGCTTTACTAGTTGAAGAAAGTCTCTCAGGATTTGCAGTGTTTGACAGTACCTTGTTTAATGCTACCATAGTATGGCTTTGCTGTTGCAATTTGGAATTTTTTGAGTCAATGTGTATTCCTGCTGTCTTCCCAAAATGCACATTTCCTTTAATATCAGAGGGAAGGGCCTCATCACCAGAAGTGAAAGAAAACCTTGGAACAGCAAGGGCTGGAATTTGCTTATTTCCAGGAATGTCATTCTTTTGATTTGAGTTCATTCTGAAACTCCCACATTCTATTGCCGCAGTCTGACTTCTAGTAATATCTATATCAGAACCACCAGAAAATAAGAGGGTCTTATTTTGTAGTTGTTTTGGTTTAGATATTACACTGTTCTGAATATGTGTACTCTCATATTCTTGTGCTACTAGAATAGGAGCAAAGTCAAGAGCAGCAGTATGATTTCGGGTTATATCCATACTTTGATCATCTGGAAAAACAACAGTTTTGTCATTAGAATAGGCAAGTGAAGGGTTGACTAGACTTTTCCTCAATTGTTGAGATATTTCACAGTTTTGCCTTTGCAAAGGTTTCGGCACACAGTTGTTGCTGGCACTGCTGTGGCTTTTAGGGACTTCCATCTCTTGCTCTTGTGATGAAAAAATAATGGTTTTGGGATTGGGATGACTTCTTTTAATATCCATGTGATCACTCATTCCTGAAAGAGGATTTTCCTTGTCAAGGTTTAGAAGACTTACAGCTCCATTCACTTCTTTGTTCCAGTTCTCTCCTGGAATAGTTTTAGGCTGCATTTGTTGTTGGCTTGTAGTTATTCCAGTGTTTTGATTGTCAATGACTACAGCATGACATTTAGTTATTTCCATTTCTTCCTGCTCATTTAAATTAGAAGAGCTAGATTTGTTACCAAAACTTTGAGGTTTGAATTTCACAGAGGTGAACATATCAGCAGAGACAGGAGGAAGTTGACTTGCAATGCCCTTTTCAACATCCTTGGCAATATAACTTCTAGTCAAGTCCATATCTTCCCCTGAGAAGACTACTGTTTTGTCACTTGGCCGTGAAACGAGCAGAGAAGTCACTGTGCTGTGTCGAAATGTGCCCTTAGAAGTCCAAGAACCAGGATTTGCACTTGAATCTAGCCCCAGAGTCTCAGAAGCAGCTCTGTGATTTTGGATGCCTTTTTCACTTCCATTATCTGGCACAAAAGATATTGTGTGTGCATTCTTTTTACATTGCCTGAGAACTTGATTATCTGAAGTTATTTGACATTTTGTAATGTCCATGTCGTCATCTCTTGAAACTGTTTTTTCCATTAGCAAAGAGATGGCATTTCCTGGTTTTTGAAAAGCTTCATAACAAGACTTGCCAGTTGCCTTGGAAGTTTCATTACAGTTTACAACTGTACAATTCCCAGTAACTTCCATATCATTACAGCTGGAAAAGACAATGGTTTTATCACCATGGAAGACGGGCTCAAAAGAAACACATCCAGGAACCCCAGTCCTTGTTCTGCAACCTTGATTAGAGGTCTGTGATGCTTTGTGACTGTCTATCAAGATAGTATGGTTTTGAGTAATACCCTCCTCATCTTCTACACTTACAGTTTTCTTTTCAACACATCTTTGGGGGTCTTGTGGAACAACCAACTGATGGTTATATGTTCTCTTTAATCTAGAATGGTCAGCCACAAAACCGGATAAATCCATTCTGATGGTCTGACTGTGTTTCTCAATGTTGAATGTGTTATTTTTGGTGAGGGACATTTTTACAGTTTGGCTGGCAGTCATATCCATATCTCCACAAGCCACAGTTACATCACCACATTCTAATTGCTTTGATAAGGCCTCACAAGTATTGGGGAACATGGTATTAATGTTAGATATATGACACTTCGTAATATCCATTCCATCATCTTGTCCTCTGAAGATTCTAGTCACATTGCCGGTGTTCTCTTGTGCATGGGAATATACACACTCCCCTAGAGGAAATGCACTACTTTCTGGAAGTTGTGAAGGGACAAAAAACAGGTTCTCCTTGTCAGGTCCTTCAAGAGTGGGGCTGGTAAACATTTCACTTGACTTCAGGCTTGTCAAGAATTCACTGAAATCTATTTTCTTTACTGGGTCAAAGTCTGGCTTCTGTTGGAGAGACGGACATGCATCATTTGCCTTTGTAGGATCACAGAAAAAGCGAAATTCCTTGTTCATTTCTGGCCCTTCGTTTTTAGATGTTAACCCAGCTAAAAATGATTTGATGTCTATTTTCCTAGGTTTGTCAATTTCTTCATTGTTTTTAAGGTTACGTGTGATCACTGCAGTGTGACTAGCTGTCATATCCATTTCATTTTCATCCAAAAAGATAAGTGTTCTGTCGTTTCTATTCATTTGATTGTTGTCTGTATCATGCCACTAATGAAGGACAGGAAATGAAAGTTACTGACATTTACAAGAAGTGCTAAATCAATTATTCTGGTTAATACAAGGCTCAATTAATGTGGCATAAAGGCCAGTTTTATTTATTTATTTAAAAATACACTTGTATCTGACCTTCTGGGTGAGCAGCAAGTACAGACACAGCTGTAGCTAAAAATGAAAGCTTACACACCTTCAAGGAAAGAGACAGGACTCCATAATTACAGCATAATGCTATGTAACATTTTAGAGTAAGAGTTTCCTTCAGAATTCTACAGTGATATATAAACTTATAATATGTTGGATCTATCTTGCTTAGATTATAGCTGGATCACTGATCCTTATTCATAAAGTTGGGTCAGTTATGGATCAAAAATGTTCCATTTTTCTTTCCAGTCATATGTTGTGGCCTAATCCTTTCTTCCTGGCTGCAATCAAAAGCCCTGCCTTGTTGCTGGCATGTGTATGCTCATATCAGCAATGGGGTCTGGAAGTTATACAACTCTTTTTCCCCACAACCAAGAAGATAATGAAGAAAAGATTTAGACAACCAAACGTAGTAAAAGAAAACTGACCAATAATGATCCACAATTGACCAGGGTCCTCATATTTTATAAAGCGTACATCAAGGAAAAATATTCTATACACACTTTATTTAAAGTACAATTCTTTTATGCAATGCAAGCAATAAGCAGTATGCTAGAAGAAGCATAATCTGTTTGGGCTTTTCTAAAACGATCACGAGTCTAGGCTTTAACTTGACCAGTTTAGCATGTGTTAAGGTATACACTGCTTTGTCTACACTAGACTTTAGAACATTTTAGTTAGTTTGTATTAGATAACCCATCATTAAATCCTAGTCTAAAAAAAGTCAAATGGCATTGCAACAGCAGCAAGTATCTTGGCAAATGTCTGTCTTGAAAAAAAAGAAGCATGAGCATGTTCCACAACACTGGGTTACATCCTCCCAGGATGCATGAGTGAAGTGTAACAACACACAAACTCAATGATTTACCATGACCAACCATGATTACAATAAGATTAGCTGCAAGGTTGGGCTTTTCACTGCCTGAGTCAGTAGGGTAAACTACAGAGACACGCTCAAACACCAACTGTTTACTATCTTTCTAGAACAATGCAGTGGCCACAGGGATAATGGGTTAATGTATCTATTCTTGCCTCAATCTTCAAAAGAAGATCACTAGATGAGAAAAGCATGGGTGAGCTCTCCTAGCTATGAAAAGGCAGTTGGCACAAAAGTCTCTTCTGCATACCCTGAGATCACAACTTCCTACACAAATGAATGCAATAGATTTTGGACCCAAATATTCTCAGCATGAAAGAGTGAAAGTATTCACATACCTCAGTCTGCTGCACTGGTGTCTGGATTGGGGCATGAAGCAAAGTGTCCATCCCTTTTAAGAGAAAAAAGTATTGCATCCATTGAGTTTGGGATCATAGGAAATGGGGATCTGTGAACTTACTCTACATGTATCAGTAACTGAGTGTGGACTGAACAAAAATACAGCCAACTAAGACAAATATACCCTGAAATAAGTTTTCATCAGTCTCTTGTGAGGAAGTAGCTGAGGTCCTACAGCAGGATGCTTGCCAAGCAGTTTATGGGGCAAAAACCCCAGTTACACAACAGTTCTCTTCATTAACAGACAGACTGTTCCAGGACCGCTCACATCCTTTTTCACAATAAGCAGTTTTGGACAAAAGTAACTTGTTAATAAAGAAATCTACTTTCAAACTTACCAGTAATCTCGCACTGAACAGTTTCAGGCCCTTCATTTCTAAAACAAAAAGTAGTTTTACATAAACAGTTTAGTAAAAGATTTCAAAACACAGGGCTCTTATTTCAGTACTATAACAAGAAGTGAGCATCCCAAATATTTTGCATACTGGTGAATTATTATTTGCCACTGAGGAAGAGAGAAGGGCTAAAATTAATTCCTCATTCTAAGCCCAGACCTTCTGATTTAGGTTATCCCCTTCTTATCCCAATGAGCTATAAGGCAGTTTGAGTTCAATCTTCTGTAAACTAAAAGGCTCCAGTCATTCCATCTCAGGGGAAAGGGGAGTATCAAGTGAACACTTCTCAGTGTGACTTCTGATGCCCCCTCCTTTCGGTGTCCTTTACTGCTCTTTCAGGACTGATAGACTTTAGCGCAATGAAGGGGGGGGAGGTGGGACGAGGATTGGTTTAAAGCATGTTAGTACCTAGACAGGGCTTGACGCCTTTAAAAATGTTAGCTGTTCGTAGCCAATCCTAAGCTCCTCCCTCACCAACTAAAATGTTTTAAAGGCATCAAACTCTACATTCACGACATGCATCAATATGTTTTAAACACTTTAATCAAAATCACACTAATATTTTTTTAAAACACCACCACATTCCCCCTCATCTAGACAAGGCCTTAGAGCCCAGATTCCATGGGCTTGTCTTCACTATGAAAAGAGGTGTATTTTTAGCATGAATTAGTAAACTCAATAGGGTTCACCTCAAAGAGCTAACATGTTAAAAATATTTTTATCTAGTATAGATATGATCCAAACTATCTTCCCTGTCCCATTAATTGTTTTTTGAAGTGCAAATACCACCACTGTGGTACTGCATAGGGAGTAGAAGCCTTTGAAACATACAGGTCTTATTTCTGTCCATCCTTTAAAAATCTTTGGGAAAAATCTAGGCTTTGTTATTTTCTAAAGACTTCCACTATCTTCATAGAATTAAACATCACTAGCAGCAGAAAGCTTGAAGAAGAAACTGTTCTACATTCTTTGGGAGCTATGACTAGTGGTGAATACCATGACCCATACAGCCTTATTATTCTGAGTGGTTGAACTGAACATGTGCTTTCTTCAAGATTATTGTTTCCATAACCAAGCTAAACCCCCTAAACTAATTTTTAAAATAAGAGTATGCCATGTTTAATTTTGTTTTTGAGAGAAACATTAATTTTGATGGTTGTATCATGCAAGGAACTTTCCTCCCTCAGAGCACAGCTCTTAAGGTGTGCAAAAAAGCAATTTTCCAAACTTACTGGTTAAATAGGATTTGATTCCTTATATTTGCTGCGCTCTCTAAAAATAAAATGAGAATACAAATATTAAAGCAACAATATGAAAAGCGACATCAAGACATTCAGAGATAGGAATTAACTGCAGGAAAAAGGTGTTCTACTCTTTCTGACTTTTGTTGTGCCCTCTCACAGTCAGAAAACCAGAAGAACAGAACAGAACAGCTTGAAGTTCTGTTAACTCTTTTCAGGTACTTGCTACACAAACTTTTGGGAGCTGGGAGTAGATAGAAGGATATTCTGCTGGGTCTGTAGAAATTGAATACAAATGGCTAAATATATAAAATAGAAACATTTATTTTGATCTATCAAAAGTTTCCTCTCTTAGTTACATGATCTACAAAACTGTTAACTAATTGGCTCTCAGCCTGCATGCAGCTACATAGGCTGAATCAGACCTGTCAGTCACTGACGCTTGGCCCCGCCCTTCCCTATCAGTCAGTGATTGACAGGTCTAGTTCTGCTTATGTAGCTGCACGCACGCTGAAAACCCACTGGCCAACAGATCTGTAGACCCTATAATTGAAAGAGAAATGAGTATTTACCTGTATTTTCTGGCTCTACCACATTAATTTGAAGATCTGTCTGGAAAACTCTGAAACAAAGAACAGAATAGCCATTGTATAAACTACACAAAATTATTTCTACTAGAACAAAAGATGTTCTGTTTAAAACCAAGTTAAAAAAAATCGCTTTTGATTTCAGCCCTTCTCTATATTGTATGTTCTGCAAAATACCTGAACACAAGTGCTCAGAAAGACAAGAACTTCCTGAATCTACCTCCAACTTCCCATGGGAAATTATCTTTATTGGACTTAAAATGAAAGCCACGAAAGTGAATTAATGACACAACCAAAAAATTCTAGTTATAACATCTTCCCTTTTGCCTTCTTTTCAAGACAGGCAGAAGAATGGGTTATAGATCTCTTCAAATTCCTGAGGTCTCTGACTTTCAATTTACTCCCGCCACCAATAATAGTCAGTTCCTTCACTTGAATTCTCATGCATTTATGCAAACCTATCAGTTTCACTGGCCACCAGTTCACTGCCTGGGATGTATATTTATACATAATCTGTAGATCAGCAACCTTCAGATTAAACGTACTTTATGGTATCTGCAAAGCTGACACGGCGAGAGTTCTTCCGACGCTTCTCAGTGTCATAATCCTAAAGATAGAGAGAGGACAACAATATGATTTACAGGTGACTGTTAATCTTATTCCATATAAACCAGCAAACCATTCCTTGGAAAAGATGGGCGCACAATACATAAAATGCATTTACTATCATCTTTAACAGCTCATCAGAGCACAAAAACTGGAGTTCACATATAATCCACAAAGTCATGCAGTAGAGAACCAATTAGACTTAAGGATGCAGCCCTTAAAGTACATCTTCTGCATTAACTATTCTCCATGCTAATATGATATGTCTGATGCACAGTTTCAGATTTCAATATAGCCAGGCCTAATTTAGCTAGAAAAACAGGAATTCCATCTGCAGCTTTTCTCAGACTTCCCTTTCCCTAACCTACAGATCCCCACCCTAGAGCAAGCAGCTATTGTGGAGTCTTCCTCTCAAAAGTCAGTCATCTCTCAGGCACAGTAAGTAGAGCACTACTGACAGGGAGTGTTTCTCATACTGCCTGACACACTAGAAAATGCATATGGTCCTGAGCAAGGGATTTACAGAATTTCTCTCAATCCTACCAAGTAGCCAAGAAGGATGGGAAGAAACAAAGATTCACCATCCTCATTACTGTGGGAAGAGATGTATCAAAGAATCATAAAATAACCACAGCACAGTGTCTTGCAATAGCACTGTTCGTATTGCATCACTGTGATGACACTGTCACAAGGTAAACAGTGCAATGGAATGTTAGAACTTCACAGCTCTATGGCTCTCTGACTCCATTCACAGATCCAGCGGCTCTGAATCTCAGCAAGGTTGAGGATCACTTATTTAAGGGAATATACAGAAGACTTACATGACAGGGTCCAGATTATATACCTGCAACAAGACTAATTCCGTGGAATTCTTCTAAATACATTTCAAAAATCGTAAACAATGCCAGCAACGTGAGCAATTGTGAGTAAAGTCAAACTGCTAAGAAATGATGGAGTTACATTGATCAACATCTATCTTAACAAAAACCTTGATAGTTTAAGGAGACATCTGTTGTTGGGAAGATCCCTAACAAGGTGGATTATGAGCTGTTCTTCACACTTGACCAGATTTGGCATATGTACTGTATGTAAGTATCTCAGGCCTTATTTGCATATACTGTTGGAAAACATTCACCTTTTGTTCACTTACAGTAAACATATGCTGACTGACATTCATTAAGACTCATTGTAATTGCTCTTGCCACTGACTAAATATGAAGATGAACAGCCTGATCAATAGTGCCTCTGTGCCTTGCCCTTTTTCATTTGCGGACCCCTAAAACATTTCAAATGGAGGTATGTACCCCCTTTGGAAATCTTAGACAGTTTGTGGATCCCCAAAGGCTCATGAACCACAGGTTGAAAACCACCGTTCTGTGGTAACAACAACCTTTTGCAGACCTCTTAAACGTAGTCTGAAGATCCCACGGGAGTCCGCGGACCACAGGTTGAAAACCCTACTCTACATGATACAGGAGGAGACTGTTGGCTAGACAGGAGTATTTTGAATAGAGGAGTTGAAGAAACAAAGAAAAATGGCCAACATAGTGATTAAGTAAATAGACCATAAAAGTAAGAAACAGAAACTAATTAGCCACATTCAAAAGCTCAAAGGTCAAATATTGGCATCCTGTATATCTTTCTTGTATTCCTCAGTGAAAAATGGGACAAGCAAACAATTGAAAATTTAGATTCTGTGATCAATGAAAACCACATATACACAGCAAACGCTTTCTGGTGAGTAAGTTAAATTTTCCACATTCATATTTATCATAGTGTAATGAACAGCGTAGTCCATGTATATCCTAGAGCACAGATTTAAAGGAGTGTATTACAAACTTGTAGAATGGCTGGGACTATCTCCACACGTACTATGGGGTGGCAGACGTATACTTGAACTAAATCATGTACTAAAAGTTACTCTGTATAAAATGAAAATATTAATGTTTGTTAACCTTTACCTTAAATAGAGAGTTTGCTGCCTAGTTTTTAATAAGTTAATTTTAGCTTTACATGTGTAAAATCATTTTAACTGCCACAATAGTCTATAAACACTAATCAGCCTTAAAACTGTAAGTCTTATGGACTGTAACAAAAGCAAGTAATATCTACTAATTGTTAATTATTGTTCTTGTCCCTCTCCTTTTACTTTAAGTAAGTTTGCTTTTGTTAACTAAAACACAAAAAATAAAAAACTGACTGGAATAAACACTTTAGTTAGCATACAAAATATCAGATAAATGTTAGAGGAAGTCCACAGAATTTTAGCAACTGAAGCATTCATATTCTTGAGCAGTTATAACAAGATTTTCTACATGTGCAGCTGTACCAGTGAGGTGACTCAATCAATGACATTTGTTCAGAACAGACTGCAGTCGTCAAAAATATTGACAAGTAAAGGGTTAATGCCTACCTGAGTGAATTCATTCCCACTCCCAAGGTCCTTGAGAGGACTCCGCGGAGCTTTTAAAATCTAAAAGGAAATATTTATAATAGTTGAGAAGATGATTTCTGCAGCTTCAACAATTGGTCTCCTACAAAAGATCAGGCACTCAGGAAAGCTAACAAATGAGTAACATGTTCCAATACAAACCATCTTTCTCCTCTCCTCTACTATGATCAGAATGCTAATCAAGCACACACTTTGCTGCTGCGTCCTGATTTCTAGAACTTCACGTACCACAAATGACAGTTTCCAAAAAGCAAGACAGTACAAAACTCCACCTGAGAAAAGTAGTGTGCTGGATTGGGACATTAGAAAATGGATGAAACAGTAAGGTTAATTTGGTATTGCACACTGGTGCAGAAGATAAGATTTTTGTAAAGAGATGTTAATGACCAAAGGAAGATGAAAGTGCAGCAACTCTTAAAACCTCTTAGGAATTTTTAAAGCAATCATACAAGATGTACATCTCAGGCAGAGAGCTCACACTGAATTTCTGAGCATATGTTTCATTTCACTGTTTTAAGCACTTCCAATTCTTCTATTAGACAATAAGGAACATCAGGCTGTCCCTTTCAATAATGAGTTCTTTCACTTTTGTCAGAAAGATACTAGATGAACCCATGTATGTTTTTTCTTAAAATTATAAATCTTTCCACAGAAACCGTGTCAAACTGTGTGACGTCACTTTGTTAATAGCAATGCTTCCATCCTCTTCCATGATGCAACATATGGACCATTAAATAGTTGTCCGATCTACCAGTATATCCACCGAACGGCTATTTCAGTATGCTGTGGAGAACACAGAGGACATATCTACACTACAAAATTAAGTCAACATACAGCCACCACAATAATTAATTTGATTTTTAATGTCCACACTATGCTCCTCCTGTCGGCAGTGCGCATCCTCATCAGGAGCACTTGCACGGATTTAACTGACAGTGTGGGGCACTGACAGCCCGAGCCCTGCCACCTGGGCTCAGACTCTCCCTCCATCCTCCCCAAATTCCTCACCAGGAGATAGAAGAAGCTCAGGCTGTCCTTCCACATACATACACACACCCAAGTCCTTCACCAAGAGGTGGCGGCAGGGGTCCAACTCTCCTTCCCCTCTTACCCCTCCTCAATCCCTCACTGGGAGGCCACCCCAGCTCAGGCTCTCCTCCCCACCTCCCCTCAAATCGTCACTGGAAAGCAGAGGTGAGGTTCTGGCTCTCCTCCCCATCCCCACCTCCTCACTGGGAGGGCAGCAGTGGGCTCTGGCTGTCAGCCCCTGGTGGCAAAGGGCGATGTAAGCAGCACAGTGCTTACACCAGGGATCGGCAACCTTTGGCACGTGGCCCATCAGGGAAATCTGCTGACTGGCCGGGACGGTTTGTTTACCTGCGGCATCTGCAGGTCCAGCCTATCGCAGCTCCTACTGGCCGCAGTTTGTCATTCCAAGTTAATGGGAGCTCCGGGAAGCGGCATGGGCCGTGGGATGTGCTGGCCACTGCTTCCTGCAGCCCCCATTGGCCTGGAACAGTGAACCGTGGCCAGTGGGAACTGCAATCAGCAAACCTGCAGATGCTGCAGGTAAACAAACCGTCCCAGCCTGTCAGCGGATTTACCTGACAGGCCGCGTGCCAAAGGTTGTCAATCCCTGGTCTACACAGACACTGCATTGACTTAACTACATCAACTTAAGCACTCCACTTTCACAGAAGTGGCGTTATTAAATTGATGTAGTGGGCGACTTACATTGGCAGGAGCGACATTTTAATGTAGATGCTTACTGAGTAAGTGGCCAGACTGCACTATAAAAGCAACTAGAATGACTATCAGAAAGAGATGGGTAGGCAAACCCAGCTGACTCATTCTTTTTTGACTCTGAGGATTTTCCGTATGCTAGGGAGAAAAGCAGGCTCATCTATACCAGCTTCCACTACTGATAGAACTTATTCAAAGTCACACTCACCGAGGAACGCCTTTGCCTTCTGATGCGTTCTGTATGATCACTGAGAGAAAAGAAAAACTGTTAGCGTGTAAACCCACACAAGGGATGTCGTTCTTCAATGACACTATCTTTAACAAGAAGTTTCTAAAATGGGCAGGATTTCATTATATTTATGTTTAGAAAATAATTCAATCCAAGCCCTCTTGGGAGAACTGATCCCAATACTAGAGAGCAGAAAAGAAGTTCTGGAAAATATAGTGCTGTGCCTCGCCTTCCCTCCACACCCCCCTTTTTTTTTTTTTCTGATGACACCTTGTCATAAACATACAGCTACAGGTAGCATAAAATGCCTCCTTACCCTGTAAAGGGTTAATCCCTCCTTTACCTGTAAAGGGTTAAGAAGCTCAAATAACCTGGTTGGCACCTGACCAAAAGGACCAATAAAGGGAGAAGATACTTTCAAATCTGTTGGGGAAGATTTTTATTTTGTGTTCCTTTGTCTTCTCTCCGGGTCAGCGAGGAACCAGGGCAGGGAAAATACATCTCCCAAAGCCATATCTGAATTAAGCATCTAATAGTACAGAAATAGTAAGTAATAGCAAGGAAATGCATTAGATTATCTTTTGTTTTAGCTTGTGAATTTTCCCCGTGCTAAGAGGGAGGTTTATCCCTGTTTTTGTAACTTTAAAGTTTTGCCTAGAGGGGAAATCCTCTGTGTTTTGAACCTGTAAATTACCTTCCATCCTGATTTTATAGAGGTGCTTCTTTTACTTTTTCTTTATAATAAAGTTCTGTTTTTTAAGAATCTGATTGGATGTTTAGTATCCTAAAAACCCAAGGGTCTGATCTGTGCTCACCTTGGTTACTCTCAAGCCTTCCCAGGAAAGGGGGTGAAAGGGCTTGGGGGAATATTTTGGGGAAACAGGAACTCCAAGTGGTTCTTTTCCTGAATCTTTGTCTAACTCAGTCGGTGGTGGCAGCAGTACTCATCCAAGGACAAGGAAGGATTTGTGCCTTGGGGAAGTTTTTAACCTAAGCTGGTAGAAATAAGCTTAGGGGGTCTTTCATGAGGGTCCCCACATCTGTACCCCAGAGTTCAGAGTGGGGAGGGAACCCTAACACACCTCAAAAAACATACTGCTATGAAATATTTGTAGAACTTTCCCTTATTGTACCAATGAAGCTCCCTCTGTCCTTTGGATTTAATGGAGATGTTAGCGACTCTGGGGACAGCTGCTGTGTGTAGGGCCAAGGACAGGAAATAATTCATCTTTATCCACTAAAACAAAACAACGTATGGCACCTTAAAATTCTCAGCTGGAAGCTTCCACTTACTTTTCCTCATTTGATTCCGAATAAATCCTGTCCATTTCTGAAGGCCGTGCTTTTCCTGTAACAAACAACCAACATTAAAATCCAAAAAACAGCTAAGAGTCAAAGCAATAGGGAAATCACATTAAGCCTCAGCCCGCGCCGCTTCCTGCAGCCCCTATTGGCCTGGAGCAGTGGGAGCCACAATCAGCCAAACCTGCGGACGCGGCAGGTAAACAAATGGGCCCGGCCCGCCAGGGGCTTTCCCTGAACAAGCGGCAGACCGGCTTTGAGAACCACTGCTCTAAAATCAACATGCTTAGCTGGATTTCTTTGAAGTTTGGCATGCCTCAGGAGGTGCAGGGCAGGGTTAGGGATTCAAAAAGTTGGAGTCATTTAAGCTAGGAGTTACAGAAGAGTTGAAAAGTTTCTAGGATTTTTTTTTTTTTTTAATTTTTTTTTGCCAGAGCTACAAGTCAAACTATTGATGCAATGTGGATCAAAATTGTCTCATCTGTCAAGTTTTGCCCAAGGTATTGTATGGCATTCACTAAATCTTTGGGGGATCCAAATTGAGAGTAGTATTTAAGAAAATGTACATTTTTACACTGTGCATGTGCCAATACTAGAAAAACAGCTAGAGTTCAATTCCTTGCATTATAAATGCTTAAAACTTGACTTTTGTAAGTGCTCTAGAATCCAAATTCTAGATTGCTTTGAAATTTGGTGTGCCTCAAGAGAGGACAGGGTAGCGTTAGTGATCCAAATTTGGGGTCATTTGACCCAGGGGTTCCTGAATTAAAGCCCCCATCACCAAATGGTTTTCTTTTGCTGCCTTGTACTGTTAAAACTGAGAGGTACTAATAAAAACGTAAGAGCTACCATACCGGGTCAGACCAATGGTCCACCTAGCCCCGTATACAGTCTCCAACAGTAGCTAATACCAAAGTTTCAGGGGGAATGTACAGAACAGGGCAATTTTGGAGAGATCCACTCCGCCTTCCTCTCTTGACTTCTGGCAGTCAGAAGTTAAGGGTCACTCCAGGCATGGGGCTACATCCCTGACCATCTTGGCTAATAGCCATTTATGCACCTATCCTCCAGGAACTTGTCTAGTTCCCCCCCCCACCCAGTTATATTTTTGGCTATCACAACATCCCATGGCAATAAGTCCGACAGGTTAATTGTGCATTGTGAGAAAAAGTATTTCCTCTTACTTGTAGTAAACCTACTGCCTGTTAATTTCATCAAGGGACTCCTGGTTTTTGTATTGTGAGAAAGGGTAAATAACATTTCTCTGTTCACTTTTTCCACCCCATTCATGATTTTATAGACCTCTATCATATATCCCCTCAATTATCCCTTTTCTAAGCTGAACAGCCCTAATTTTTTTCAGTCTCTCCTCATATGGAAGCCATTGCATACCCCGATCATCTTTGTTGCCCTTCTCTGAACATTTTCCAGTCCCACATCCTTTTTGAGATGAGGTGACCAGAACTCGACACAGTATTCAAGGTGTGGGCATACCGTGGATTTATATAGTGTCATTGTACTTTGTCTTATTTTCTATCCCTTTCCTAATATCACCCCAACTCTCCTGCACCCCAGCTCTGCCAGTGCCCGCCAACCTCCTGCATTACCAATTCACCCCAGTCCCCTGCACCTCAAAGCTCTGCCAGTGCATCCCAGTCCCCTGCACCCTAAGCTTCCTGCATCCCACAGCCCTGTCAGCACATCCCAACACGGGATGAAAGTTATTAATACGTGTTGGAAGTATATTGATTGGGAAATTGGAGGGTTCATGGCTGACTGGAAATGTGTACTATATGACATAGAAATATTACTAGCTCTGATATCTCAGTGTCTCCCGGATATGGGGTACATCTATTGGACAGAGGTCAGAGAATCTCTCTCTCAAACATAAAACTGGCCTGGCTCAAGAGGTGTGCCAAAGCTGGACTGGTGGGGCACAGGTGATGTATGTTTGGGGTGAAAGGGCAGCTGGCTTAGCATGCTAATTGCAGAACATGATAAGTACAACTACTTAAATAACTACTAACTCCTATCAACAACATAGCTTATCGTGTTTAAAGAAATAGGAAATTCAGTGGCGAAAAACTATGTTAACACGGGGTTAAGGTTGCTTCACAGTAGGTCATCCCTTTGCAGAATGCTGACTTGAGCACAACTCAAACATCTGCAAGCCAGGAAATGTTAAGTTAAGGTTGCCTATGCAACCTTAATTCAGCCCTCTTTCATCTACTCCTGTTAACACACATACTTTCAGTCTGCCAACACCACAGTGGCAGAAACATACAAGCTCTTCACCTCCTTTTACAACCCATTCTCTCTCACCCACAGGATTCCATATAACACTATTAAAGGACAAAAGGGGGGTGTGGTTCCTCACACCACCATCCCTTTACCCTCCTTGTGAATATTGAGGCACTGCTCAAATTCACAATGGCCCTTGGCACTATAAGATTCAACAGGTGCCAGATCCCGGGATACACTCAAACACTCAGTCAACTCCCCAGAAAGAATACCACATGTGTACAATTTAAGAACCACTTTATGTCCTTTTACAACTCCTTTATCCTAAAGGTATGTCTACATTTGAGCTGAGAGCTGTGATTCCCAGCTCGCATAGATATACCCATGCTTGCTCTGCTGGAGTTACACGCTAAAAACAGCACTGTAGCCAAGGAAGCATGGGTGATGGTTCAAGCTAACATCCCGAGAATGTACTCGGAGTCCAGGTTGGCTTGTGCTGGGAGCTCCCACCCATGCTACCCCAACTATACTGCTATTTTTAGCTATCATTAAAGCATTGGAATTCTCTCCTATTCCACTTCACTGCTGAAAATATCCTTTGTAATAAAGGCCCTATGCCTTGCTACTGACATTCTACTACTACACAATTCTGCTTAGAAATAACGCATACCAACAAAAGTTTCTAGTGTAGATGTGGCCTAAGAAGGGGGAGGAACAAAATACTGGTACAAAATAGCTGTAAAAAACGACTGTCTGTGCTTAAGAACGTTAGCATGCAAATGGTCCCAAAACTTACTAGTGGGACAGCTGCACTGGGGTCCCCCAAAACTGCTGCTGTTTGGCTGAGAACAGGTTTCGATCAGTGGTGATGGCCGTGTTCGCAATGGAAAAAGAAGTGTTTTAAAACGGAACGCTTAGCATCTGCAGACCGCTGCGCTGCGCTGCACAGACCTGCATGTGCGGGACCCCGAGATCTCGGCTTTCCCCCTAACCCCACTGCGAAGACCTCTTGTAAGACTTTCAATGAGACAGTTACCGTCACCTCACGACACACAGAGGATCGGGAGGCGATCCGCCCTCAGCCCCAGACCGGGAGAGGGGCCCATCGGGCTCCAAGGAGCCCCCGCCCTGTCAGAGACCCTCCCGCCCTACACAGAGCGGCGGCGCGGCGGGTGTCCGAGCGGGTCCAGCAGCCGGTGTCGGGGGGAGCTCTCATGTGACCCGCCCTCCCTGCACGTACCCGAGCCGGGCCCGCGCCCTCCCACCTCTCTCCGCGCCGGCCCCCCGCAGAGCCCGCTCCCGGCCCCTCGGGGGCCGCCGCCATTAAGGACTCCTCACCCTCCGCGGCTCCGCTCCAAATCCAGCCCTCAAGGCACCAACGCCTCCTCGCCGCCGTCACCGCCGCTTACTGCCGCTGCGCCCATTAGGCTCGGCCGAGGCCGCCGCTTCACTATTCAAACCTAACCGCCTGTTCTTGCGCATGCGCCCTGGGTTCCTGGCAAACCGAACTCCGCAAGTACAATATGGTGGCCCCTACACCCTCTGCCGTACAACATGGCGGCCACCGAATTTCCGTACAACATGGCAGCCTCCGCTTAGTCAGCTCTATGTACTGCATTACAATGCCTCATCCTAAACTATCTCAGGGCTCCCCGCCCCGGGCCAAAAGCGCGGCTGGGAGGATTGTTCGTTCGTGGTGGGAACCTCTGTAGGTGTATACCGTATAGGGAGCCCAAAAACAAGTTAAGCCTAGCTGGAATCCTTTCTTATAGACTACGGGAGGCTCTAGATTTCTGTGACGAGGTGGCCGAGTGGTTAAGGCGATGGACTGCTAATCCATTGTGCTCTGCACGCGTGGGTTCGAATCCCATCCTCGTCGGAAAGTGTTTTTTGCTCTGTTTAATAGATAAATGAAGTGGCTGGACTTACATTATTGCTGGCGGGCGGGCAGGGGCGCTTGATTATTTAGCAGCGAGCCTAACATCCCCGACAGGTTCATTAATCTCAGTCACAGTCTCCTATCAAGGCGCTGAGTGACTATAAAGTGATGGGGAGCTCGCCAGAGACAGTTCATTCCTCCTCAGCTGAAAGGCAGTTTGCTGCCCAAGCAGCTCCGTAGGGAGGACATGTGCTGCCTTCCCTCCCACCGAGGCGGCCCAAGGTGCCCTGTTCTAGGGGACGAAGGAGGCTGCTCTGTTCTAGGCGGGACACGCGGGCTGCCTAGTTACAGAGGGAAGATCTGATCCGCGCTGTTACAGGGGAGCGCTCCGCCTTTCTTCTTCTAAGGCGGAATAATCCGAACCTCTCTCTAGTATTTAGTATATAGGGGAAATATCTGCCCTGTTTTCTTATATGGAACATTTCAGATCTCCTTCATGGGGCGGCGGGGTGGGGACGACACATCTGGACTACTGAATTATGGGAGACAGCCCACTTGCTCTTTGTTAGGGGGTGGCACTTGTCCTTTTTGCTACTGGGAAATACGGTATCTGGGCTGCCCCTCTGCTGTAGGCAAGCAACACTTCCTTAGTTACAGAAGAACATCTGGGCAGCTCGTTGTTACAGAATAGCTGCTTTCCTGTGGCAGGAAAGACACCTGTGCTTCTCACTGTGGTGTGGGGAACATCTGTATGCTTCTCTCTGCTGTGTGCTGGTCTGGCCCAACCGCCCAGACCTGAAGAAGAGCTCTGTGGCGCTCAAAAGCTTGTCTCTTTCGCCAACAGAAGTTGGTTCAATAAAGATATGACTTCACCCATCTTGTCAAGTATCAGAGGGGTAGCCGTGTTAGTCTGAATCTGTAAAAAGCAACAGAGGGTCCTGTGGCACCTTTGAGACTAACAGAAGTACTGGGAGCATAAGCTTTCGTGGGTAAGAACCTCACTTCTTCAGATGCAAGTCTTGCATCTGAAGAAGTGAGGTTCTTACCCACGAAAGCTTATGCTCCCAGTACTTCTGTTAGTCTCAAAGGTGCCACAGGACCCTCTGTTGCTTTTTACAGATTCAGACTAACACGGCTACCCCTCTGATANTATCACAGGGTGAGTGACGCAAATACCGCAACCACCATAGCAGGGAGTTTCAGGTTATCCTAATAACAGAAGAAAGCCCATTTGTTAGCTCCAATATCAAAGGGGACTCCATATGTCTCCCCAAGCCCAGATGCCTCCCTAGTCCACTCTTGTCTGCAGTGTTGTTGTAGCCCTGTTGGTCCCAGGACATAAGAGTGACAAGATGGGTGAAAAGCAACAGAGGGTCCTGTGGCACCTTTGAGACTAACAGAAGTACTGGGAGCATAAGCTTTCGTGGGTAAGAACCTCACTTCTTCAGATGCAAGTCTTGCATCTGAAGAAGTGAGGTTCTTACCCACGAAAGCTTATGCTCCCAGTACTTCTGTTAGTCTCAAAGGTGCCACAGGACCCTCTGTTGCTTTTCACCCATCTTGTCACTCTTATGTCCTGGGACCAACAGGGCTACAACAACACTGCAGACAAGAGTGGACTAGGGAGGCATCTGGGCTTGGGGAGACATATGGAGTCCCCTTTGATATTGGAGCTAACAAATGGGCTTTCTTCTGTTATTAGGATAACCTGAAACTCCCTGCTATGGTGGTTGCGGTATTTGCGTCACTCACCCTGTGATAAAGAACAAAAACTGGGTTTGTTCCCGTAGTGGGAGTAACCTCCCTGGCCTGAACTATCCACTTTCCCAGGGAGCAAGGAATAACATCTGGGCTTCTTGCAAAGGGGACTTTTGACCTCTGTCACTGGGGTGAGAAGGTGCATCTTGGCTGTCCCCTGATGGTAATAGGGATTTATCTGGATTTCCCTATTTTAGGGAACTGAGCTGCTTTCTGTTATAGGTAAGCTTGGAAGAGTTAGATTTTCATCGGTAAATGTCAGTAAATGTTGATTTCACCATACACACACAAACTGATGAAAATTATTTCTATCAGTAATAATCAAAATTTACAGATAAGTAAAGTAAGAAAAATTCTGCCTCAGAACTTATTAGAGTTTGATTTAAGGATATTTACTTTGTAGATTTTTGACATGTGACATTGACAATTTTTGTTTTAATGGGTGGAAAGCTTTAACTTTTGATTCTCAACATCAACTGTCATTAAATAATTATTGACTGAACCCATTATGTTACACCTCTCATAATTTCCTGCAGCTGTGAAAATTTAAACTGATAAAAAATGCTTAAAAATAAACATAGATATTATCCATCAAAATTATATTTAAAAAATTGAATTCTGCCAAGCCTAGTTATAGCAGATGGACATCTGTGCTTCCTTATAGTAGAAAATAATAGCTGAACTTTCATGAACATGTCCTGTGTCTATGTGTTTCACACTAACACGTATGCCTATCCTCCCAGCTACATGCTTTAAAGGTGATTAACACCGGGTGGGGGGGGGGCAGAGAAAAGACTTATCCCCTGTTCTAGTTCTTATTTTTAAAGTCCAACAAAGTTCCCTGGGAAAAAAGAAAAAGAAAAAAAAATTTTTTGCCCTGTTTTTTTGTATTAAGAGGTTTATCTCCTGTCTAGAGTGGAAGACTACAAGCCAGTGAAATTGCGCAAATCAAGAGAATGAAAACTGAGCAATTGACAGTGGAAGGGATTTTTAGTCAGATTCTTTAAAACTCCAATTTTATTTATTTACAACTGTTTAATATTAGTAACTCATATTTTGGAGAAAGGTTATCTTTGAATTATCAGGTCAGGTGAGAAGCAGCGCACATTGCCCTGGTTATTAATCCAGACAAAACTAAGTCTCTGGCCGTTACCGTCAAGCACCCTCCAACTCCAGATTACAACCAGCTCACTGTTAACCTGTCCAGATGGGACACTCGGCAGGTGGCAATTGTACAATACTTAGGAAGCATCATAGACAATGCTGAAGGAGGCTAGAGAGAGGTGGCCACTCATATAGCAGCAACTGCTGCTTTGTTTCGAGCCCTTCAGTAGCCTCTCTGGTGATGTTGTGACATGAAGCTTGCTATGAATCTGCAGCTCTACAGTCGCAGTTATACCAACTCTGTTGTATGGCAGTGAAATGCGTGCACTAAGGTAGGGTGAAGAGCAGTTGATTGGCATTTTTGATTCTCATCATCTCTATAAACTGTTCCATATTAAGTGGAAGGACAAGATCAAAAATGAGAATATTTGTAGCCAAACCCACCAACCACCTCCATCAGCACTGATTCCGTTTCAGCAGCTTTCTGGATACAGGCATAGTATTAGGATGGAAGATCAACAAATTATAAAGCGTATTTACTAAGGAAAGTTGCGGCATGGACAGTGATTATATGGTTACCAAAAGCTTTGGTGACATGATAAGATTACCAATGATGGACAAAGACTGAATATCCAGCCAGACTATCTTAAGGTCCTATCTAAAGATTGATTGGAGTGGTGCTCGATCTGCAAGGAAGCTATGTCCCTTTGGGATTTGCTTTGGTAGTGATGATAAGGATGATTGATGATGTCTTTGCTAAAAGTTTCAACCTCCCTCACCCCTTCAATGAATGTTTGAGAGCTCGCAATAAATATCACAGAGATCTCCCAGAGGCCTTTCAGGAAACCAGAAAAGACAACAGTCTTGATATTTCCACAGCAAAATAGAAGCAGGAAAACAAACTGATTCAGTCTTCTTTTATACATCATAAAGCAGCAAAAACAAAATACAAAAATAAAAACATGGAAATCCAATTAAAAAAAATTCCTTACAGGTTATCTTTAAAGAGCAAAATGCCTTGGAAATCAGATAAACTTATAGATTTGCTTTAGCTATTTTAAAAATATATATATTAAACTGGAAGAGATCAAATTTATGATAATAATTTATATGTAAATAATACTTTTCATCTGAAGGGTTCCAAAGCACTTTCTAAATTAAGCACATTGAAACACATTAGAGCACAGCAAAAATCAGCTGTACATAAGAATGGCCATAATGAGTCAGACCAGTGGTCCATCTAGCCTAATATCCTGTCTTCTGACAGCCAATGACAGGTGCTTCAAAGGGACTGAATAAAACAGGGCAATCATCAAGCGATCCATCACCTGCTGTCCAGTCCAAGCATCTGGCAATCAGATGCTTAAGGACATCCAAAGCATGGAGTTGCATCCCTGACCATCGTGCCTAATAGCTGTTGGTAGCCCTATCCTCCATGAACTTTTCTAATTCTTTTTTGAACCCAGATATAGTTTTTGCCTTCACAGCATCCCTTGGCTATGAGTTCCAGAAGTTGACTGTGTGCTGTGGGAAGAAGTACTTCCTTTTGTTTGTTTTATACCTGCTGCCTATTAATTTTATTGGGTGACCCCTGTTTTTTGTGTTATATGAAGGGGTAAATAACACTTCTCACCATTCATGATTTTATAGACCTCTGTCATATTCACCCTCAGTCATCTCTTTTCCAAGCTGAATAATCCCAGTCTTTTTAATTTCTCCTCATACAGAAGCTATTCTATACCCTTAATCAGTTTTGGTGCCCTTCTCTGTACCTTTTCAATGTGTAATATATCTTTATTTTTGAGAAGGGGCAATCAGAACTGTACACAGTATTCAAGATGTGGGTATACTTTGCATTTATATAGTGTCGTTATATTTTCTGTTTTATCTATCCATTTCCTAATTGCTCCTAACATTGTTAGCTTTTTTAATTGCCTCTGCACCTTGAGCAGATGTTTTCAGAGAACTATCCACAATGACTCCAAGATCTCGTTCTTAAGTGGCAATAGCTAATTTAGACCCCATAATTTTGTATATATAGTTGGGATTATGTTTTACAATGTGCATTACTTTGCATTTATCAGCATTGAATTTCACCTACCATTTTGTTGCCCAGTCACCTAGTTTTGTGAAATCCCTTTGTAATTTCACAGTCAACTTTGGACTTAACTATCCTGAATAATTTTGTATCATCTGCAAACTTTGCCACCTCCCTGTTTACTTCTTTTTCTAGAAGCTGTCTTCAACTAGACCAAGTGGACATATTTATGACCAAAGGAAAGCAGAATCCTTAGGAATACTCAAAGCAGTTACTTAAGACAACAGATTCATCTGTTGGGCGTGCAGGTTTCATAGCTTTTTAGAAAGCACTTTGTACGCCCCTGAAAGGCAGTGACATTTGCGGTGGAGGATTTGCAAAGACACACAAAAGCCTTTAATGGTGAGACCAAACTAAGTAAAAGGGATTGATATTCAGGATGTCTTTACATCTTTAATTTATCCCACTGTGGCAAAACAGCCTTCCTATCCTGTACTCATCCTGCCGAGACAAGAATTGAGTGGGCCGGAAGGAAGCCCACACAGCTGCTAAGGGAAGGAGTATCAGTCCGCTGAAGTTTGGGATTTGGGAGTTGATTATAAACTTGTTTCTTTCAATGTTCATTTCTGTCATGTTCCCCTTGCAAATTAGTCTCTTTGTATTGTCAACAAAATGAAGTGATGTTATTCACTTTCCTGAGTGTCTTGGCTGGCCCAAGGTCATAAAGTGCACCCTACAAATAATCGTGAGAACTAAGCTGTACTGGGATCAAAGTCCCTAGAAAGCAATTGCTCTCTGCTATTGCAGGCACTGCAGGCTCCTAGAACAAGCCCCTCCTGAGTCTATTCTTGCAGTCCTACACTCCAGGCAGGCTTTGCCAGGTCTACACTAAAAAATTAAGTTGGCCCAGCTATGTCACTTAGGTGTATGAAAAATCCACAGCCAGTGAAGTCAGTGCTAGGTCGACAGAAGAATTCTTCCTTCAACCTAGCTACCACCTATTGGGGAGGTGGATTAACTCCAGCGATGGGAGAAACCCTCCTATCGCTGCAGTGAAGAGCTGAAGAGCTACAAGAGTGCAGCTACAGTGCTGATGTAGCATTTTCACTGTAGCCCCATACAAGTAGTCCAATTGACCTCAGTGAAGTTATTCATTTGGGTAAGGCTTGCAAGGTGAGGGGCACAGGCAAATTGATTCCAATCCCTTTAATAAAATGACATGGAGACCATTTTTTTTTGTTCCAAATGCTTATTTATTGGAACTAGTCCAGTCTATCCTGAAATGAAGCAGATTTTAAAACATAAATTATTATATGCAAGAAAGCAAATTGGCTCCTTCTGTCCTTTCAATCTATCATTAGATTGCTTTTTCAAAAGTGAACGTAAGAGTGGCCATGCTGTCTGAGACCAATGGGCCATCTAGCTCAGTATCTTGTCTCTGACAGTGGCAGGTGCCAGATGCGTCACAGAGGGCAAAAAGAACAGGGCAATTTATCAAGTGATCTATTCCCTATTATCCAATCCAATAGTTGTCAGAGGTTAGGGACACCGAGAGCATGGGGTTGCATCGCTGATCACCATGGCTAATAGCCACTGATGGACCTATTCTCCATGAATGTATCTAATTCTCTTTTGAATTCAGTTATACTTTTGGCCTTTATAGCAACATCCCTTGGCACCGAGTTCCACAGGTTGACGGTGCATTGTGTGATGAAGTACTTCCTTCTGTTTGTTTTAAACCTGCTGGTTCTTATTTTATGTTGAGTATTCTTCCTTATTCACTTTCTCCATACCATTCATGATTTTATACACCTCTATCCTATTCCATCCCCGTCATCTCTTTGCCAAGTTGAACAATCCTAGTGTTTTTTAATCTCTCCTCCTGTGGAAGCTATTCCATACCCTTATCATTGTTGTTGCCCTTCTGTAAGGATAAGGCCTTTTCCTGCAGTCATATTGTAAGGCTTAGGGCACCGTTGTCTATGGCCATATTAGGAGAGCAGCAGCATGAGCTAAGAAGCAGAAAGTCACATTCCATCTAAATTACATTAAAACAATGTAATATTGGGCTGTTAAGGCGGCGATCCTGTCCTAATAGCACCCACCATCACAAGATAAAGAAACTCATCTTGAGATGGTTAAAGAAAACTTAGTTCAATAGCATTCTGTCTGGCAAGAAATCACTTATCAATTGTCGTGGTTGTGAAATCCTCATTTCTTTGTTTGTATGAGCTCTGTCTGGTTCTTTGATTGTTTCTGTCTGTTACATAATTAATTTTGCTAGGTGTAAATCAATTAAGGTGATGGGGTATGATTGGTTAAAGGATTGTTTTACAGTATGTTAGGATTGGTTAGAAAATTGTTTAGAGAAGTGATTGGTTAAGGTACAGCTAAGCAAGACTCAAGTTTCACTATATAAACTGTGATCTAAAAGGAAGTTTTTTGGAACCAACTCCAGGACACAGCCCCAAGATCAGAGCTGCCAGACCTCAAACACCATACCAACCACACCATACAGAAGCTACAGTCCCCAGATAACCTGATCCTAATTGTCCGTCAAGAAAAGTTCATCTGCCTTATTGGGAGTAGCGAGCATTGTGTGTTTAGCTTGAGTATTTTGTTTTGGTAACTGTTAATAGAGATTAAATAGGATATTACTGTGTAAGGCTCTTTCACCCATAAAAGACCCCACAAACCCAGAGTGTAAAGTTAGGCCCTGAGCCCACAGATGGGTAAGAGTGGGTGCCTAAATTACCAGGGTTACACCTGAGCCCTAGGAACAAGGTAAGGGTGGCTGCCCTAGAGTGTAAGATTATGCCTGAGCTCTAGGAACAGGGAAGGGGGTGTGTGCCTAAATTAAGAGGGTTACGCCTTAAGCCCTAGGAACTGGGTAAAGGTGGGTGCCCCTAGAGTGTGCGAGTAACAGAATTTTGTGCAAGTAACACTTCTCTGTATCTTTTCTAGTTCTAATACATCTCTTTTTAGATGAAATATGCAGTTAATGAAACAGAAGGGCTCCCCTGAGGCAATTCTGTTCCATGGCTTAAACACATAATTACAACTGTTTACAGTACCTTTAGGTGCATAGTGTAATGGTAGATTTGAAAAGTTGTTAACTGTACTAAAAATCCTGATGGAAGTTAGAGAAAGAAAATAATCTCTCTCGGCCAATTAACGATAGCTTTATCTATGCAAACAGGCACCTCGGCAGGTTGATGAGTTAGTAAGGTAAGCAAGATATGACTACATATATCTCAGACACATTTTAGGGATTCACTCTGTTATCTTCCTGCTTCCCAGCCCTTGATGCATTTTCTGAGTCAGGTGTACTAAAGCAAAGCTCCCTAAGAGAGCTGCCAGCAGGGGCTATTGCTGTGTTACTCCTGGAGGAATTCTGTACCAAAAAATAATAAATTATGTGCACAATATTTTAAAATTCTGAATATTTTATGTCAATATAGCACAATATAATCACACCAGTTTCAATTATTTTGGTAATTTATTTCAAAATACCCGTCAGCAAGTATGTCTGTAACAATACAGACAACAAAAAAGATTCAGGACATGTTTTTTGACAAATAGATTCCTTATTAGGCATATTAATACAGAACTGAGTAATTCATTCAAACTACAATACAGAACCATATTTCCTGCACCCCTCAGAAGCAGTGCAAAGGCTTGGGGGAATCAGGGGTAATGGAGAAGCTGAGGGAGAGGGAAGCAATTGTTGAAAAGGAGTCTGGGTGTGAACTTGAGAGGGTTGTTGGACATGGTTGGGAAAAGTATGGACCCCATTTTTTTGGAGGTGGAGGGGGCAGGGAGGGATTGTTAGGGAGCTTCCCCCATGCAAACCCTGGCTGATCCCAGCCTCCCCCATTCAGGCACATCTGCCCATCCCCATGTGTCCCTGCACTCCGTCCCCCATCCCTATGTATCTCTGTGCCCCAACTCACCCATCTCCCTTCCTCCATGTAGCACCACACACCCCCAGCCAGCCCTCTCCCCCCTCCTATTGTAGCCCTGCACCCCCTCCCCTCATCCCCATTTGTCCCTGCACTCCTTCCCCCATCCTTATGTGTCTCTGTGCCTTCTGGTGCGTGGCCATCACTCTACAGGTCCTGGTTCATTACTGGGATTCCTATGAACTACAGCAACAAAATAATAAGTGGTGATTTGCATGTAAAGGTAACCAGCCTCTATCTAGTCCGTTGACCCAGGAAACAAGGGATGTATTTGCCCTCAGCAGCCCCCAAGCTAGAAACTGCTGACTGACAGCGCATGATGCCAAGCTAGCATGCTGGCCAAGTCCATTCTTTGGAACCCACCCAAAAAGCCTTATCCACATTAAGACCAAAGCTGGTAGCATTCACATCACATACACAAACATCACAATTAGCCCCCCTTGTTGTCAGTTTGGCATAAAGGGCCAGGAATGAATGGGTCACAAGAGACTGACTAGCCAGCAGCCTCTTCAGATCATGGTTAAGGCACATTAGCGAGTGGGCGAGAAGCCCATACTGTTGTTGTCATTGCTGTACCTGTTCTGGGGGGGGGGGGGGGGGGGGGGGGGGAGAGAGAGAACTTCAATCTCAACATTCTTCCCTTTCCCCAAGCAGCATATCCACCTACATGAAACATGCACAGAATCACTCCATCACCAAGGCCCTCTACCCCATGGTTTTAGCGGAGAATTTTTTTCCCCCCTTGAACCAGTCATAGAGCAGGGTTTATGGTAAACAGGTTGACATCTTTAATTACACCACCTTGTAATTGCCGTTGGTATGTTCAATTCTCTTTATAAAGGAAACAGCCAGATTTGTGCAGAGTCCAATCTATCTGCATACAAATTACAATGCACACAAAATGTAATGTAGGCAGCAGCTTTTAACTCAAATAAAACAATGAATTGCAATGCTCACAGGGAGGATGCTTGAATAATAAACCTTAACTTCCCACAGTTCAAGTTGTTTTGGGGCCAGTAATCACAATCAGTTTCTCTATCAGCAACGGGATACATTAGACAATGTTGTGGTGTATTAAGGCCTTAATAGTAACTGTTAAGCATGGCCAGAGAAAAATGAAGCTGAGACACAGCACTTAAAACATTATTTGTACTTACTCCTTCCCCAACATTTTCCACAATAGGCTTTTCAGCCTTCCGTTCGCCACACAGGAACATAAATTACCTCCACACTTTAGCATTATAAGGGATTTGCTTCCTGTGGTGGTCCTCTTACAGAAGAGATAGAGAAGACAGCAGAATTAAACTTGGGACTACAGTTGGCTGAAATTTGGAATTTCCAGGTCATGGGAAATTTCAACGTTCAAAATTTCCCATGAACTGGAGATTCTGAAAAATCATGTTTCAGAAACACCAAAACAGTGTTTTCAAAATGAAATAAGCAGGGGGTACTGGAACAATTTTTATAGGGGGGGTGCTGAGAGCCATTAAACCTAATGGTAAACCCTGTATATAACAGAAACCATTTCAAGGTCCGAGGTGCGATATCACTCTTAGTTCCAGCACCTGTGGAAATAGCTCCCCGGTAGTTGCTTAGTGAAACTGAAATAATTTTGCAAAGCTGATTTAAGGACAGACCGTGCTCCATGCTAGAACAAAAGGAAGGAAGCTGGAAACACACAGGAGGATGGAAATGTCTTATTGACAAGAACTGCACAAGGCAACAGAAACCCAAATAAAATGAATGAAGATTAACCTGGCAGGAAAAGAACCAGCCTGCACAGTGCCTTGGTATGAACAAAACTAAGAATATAACTGAAATTGATCTGGGTGTGACACCTGAAGTATTTTAGATTGACTAACATGTCACTAACTCTTACCCAGAAAGACAAGGGAGTTAGATAACTGACATACAGGAAAAGAGCCAAGATGCTGATTGTCTTAGTTGTATGCATTTAGTAAGCAACCGCATTCAATTTGCGAACAAGGATGCAACCCAAACACCGTGTGGTGAGAAGAGGAAGCAATTGTTCTAAGCTTCCCACCTTTGAGTAGTATTTTTTACCCATCACTGTTACTATCTTAAAGGAAAACAGTTAAGGTGTCTTGGATTAACCATCTCTCCCTTCAGTAGCTGTCAGCAGGTTCATTGTTAGGAAACAGTTCTCAAGACTAATCAGGAAGAACTCTTCCCACCTCCTCAAAATTCACAAGCAATCCACGCACAACACAATAAATAATGATGTAAGATCGCAGTAGCTCCAATGAGATATTTTTACCACACAAGTTCAGGACTTTACCAAATACTTTCCTTCCAACAAAACTAAAATGAAACACAAGAGTCTCAGTATCTAGTCTTGGCTCTCATCCCAGTCCTCTAGAGCCCAGTCTGGCATCTTGGAATTGTATTCAAACTCTGCTCCCTTGTAGCGTAAGGCATGCAGGTACATCACCAGCTCCCTAGGAGATGGGTCCTGCCTTACTATTTTACACTCTTCACACAGAGGGTCCTTTTCTTCTGTATGTCCAGCCTGATTCCCACTTGAACTAGCTCCTTCAGGGTTTGCTCCAGCTGGATTCCCACTTGAACTAGCTCCTTCAGGGTTTGCTTCATATGTTTCTGGTCTGGTATCAGAATTTGGTGAACAAGCCAGTATTTCAGCTTCTTTCTGATCCTTAGACACCTCAGTTCTGCAGGAGTCTGCGCTTATGGACGTAATCTCAACTGGCTTAGTACAGTAACCTGAACGATCACATTCTTCACTTCCCACAATAGGCTTCAGGTCCTCCTCTGAAATGTCCAAGATGCTCAAACTCTGTTTGGAACGATGTTCTTCCACTAAAGCCCTGAGAAGCTCCTCATTGGTTTTATTAATCTCACCACCCTTACCCTTAGTAGGGCCCCAGGCCTCCATATTGTAGATGGGGTCATTAACAATCGGATATCCCAGGAATTGCAAATGGACCCGGATCTGGTGGGTGCGACCCGTGTATGGAAAACACTTGACCACACTGGTCTTGCCATTATAACTAAGCCTTTGGAAGACAGTTTTACAGGATTTGCCTTTGGGGTCCACACGACACACCCCCACTTTGTAAGAAACAATCAGGATGGGTTCCTCACAGGTCACTTCATTTTCTGGAAACTCCCCAAGCACGCGGCAGACGTACTCCTTTTCCAGCTACAGGGGGAAAACAGAGTGAACGTCAGAAACACATCAATCCAGACTCAATGTAAATCTCTCTCGAGCTCCAACTACATTAAGCTTAATACGAACCATTCCTGCCCTCCCCTTCACTTACAGATATGTGGGGAAGTTGAGACATTTCAGTTATAGGATTGCAGATAAACAGGAGAAGCAAACAAGCGTCTCAAGTGTACCTCATTATATAGTGAAGTCTTCTATTTAGACCTACAATGGCTTCTGTCCCACTCAGGTGTACTTTATTAATGGAGTTTGATAGTTGAAATGTTGAATTACGAAGTTAAGTCCTAGGAAACTATTTTAACAACATTAAACCCAAATTTATGTCAAGATTTATTCTCAGATTTTTGTTGTCCCCCCTTACGTTTGGGCCCTTGCTGCAAATCTTAAAAGCCAGAGTCCCATAACTGGGATTGGCAGGTTGCGGGTGTGACACCTTGTACCCCATGTTCAGCACTTTTATATGGTTATGATATATTTTGTACAAAGTATACCTCACAAGGCATACTTTGAAAACTCAATCTACTGAACAACACTGTCCTGTAAAAATCTGTGCATCAACATTGTATATGGAGCTCTGAGATTTTACTATAGGATTGTTACTGAAATACGCTGTAGTTCTGGGTAATGCCCACAGATCATTTTCTCAAAGACAAAGACATCACCTAGGTGCTAAAAGGCCATTACCTGCTTAATCGGAGATATACCAGCACAAGCACTGTAAACAAGAAATTTATAATTCACCTGAAGGTCAGTTGGCAGTTCACATATGCCATGAAACTGCCTGACACCATGACACAGCAAAGACTTTTCCGGTGCAAAGGGTCAGAGTATAAGAAGGGAGAAAAAATGCCTCTATATACCTCTCCTCTCCCATCTTTACTCATAGAAGATCACTTGAAAGACAGAAGGTGCATCACTAAACTAAGGCGAGCTGGGGTACTGGAACAATTTTTATAGTGGGGATGCTGAGAGTCACCTAACCAAGCTGTTAACCCTGTATATAACATAAACCACTTCAACGTAAGAATGGCCATACTGGGTCAGACCAAAGGTTCATCTAGACCAGTATCCTGTCTTTTGACAAGTGCCAACTCCCGGTGCCCCAGAGGGAACAGAACAGGTAATCATCAAGTGATCCATCCCCTGTCACCCATTCCCAGCTTCTGGCAAACAGAGGCTAGGGACACCATTCCTCCCCATTCTGGCTAATAGCCATTGATGGACTTATCCTCCATGAACTTATCTAGTTCTTTTTAAAACCCTGTTATAGTCTTGGCCTCCACAACATCCTGTGGCAATGAGTTCCATAGATGGACTGTGCGTTGTGTGAAAAAATACTTCCTTTTGATTGTTTTAAACCTGCTGCCTATTAATTTCATTTGGTGACCCCTAGTTCTTGTGTTAGGAGGAGTAAAGAACACTTCCTTATTTATTTTCTCCACACCAGTAATGATTTTTATAGACCTCTATCATATCCCTCTTAGTTGTCTTTTTCCAAGCTGAAAAGTCCCAGTCTTATTAATCTCTCCTCATATGGAAGCCATGCCATACCCCTAATCATTTCTGTTGCCCTTTTCTGAATCTTTTCCAATTCCAATATATCTTTTTTGAGATGGGGCAACCACATCTGCAAGCACTCTTCAAGATGTGGGCATACTATGGATTTCTATTATCTATCCCTTTCTTAATGACACTCTGTTCACTTTGTTGACTGCTGCTGCACATTAAGTGCATATTTTCAGAGAAACATCCCCCAGTTCCAGCACCTATGAGTTTAAATGGTCCTGGCCTAGAGGTTTTTCCAGCCAGTACAGACTACTGAAAGTTTTTGGGTGACAGAAACTTTTTGCTTTAAACTTATTAATCTTGGAAAAGCTTAGGAATTTGCTTGCATGTTTATCTTTTTTCTTCTTTTGTAACCAACTCTGACTTTTATGCCTTATTACTTGTAAATGACTTAAAATTAGGGCTATCAAACTATTAAAAAAATAATCACAATTAATCGCAAGATTTAAAAATAGTTGCATATTAATTGCAGTTTTAATTGCACTGTTAAACAACAGAATACCAATTTAATTTATTATAAATATTTGTGGATGTTTTCCTACATTTTCAAATATATTGATTTCAATTACAATACACAAAACAAAGCATACAGTACTCTATTTTTGAGTACAAATATTTGCACTGTAAAAAAAATAGTTTTTCAATTCACCTCATACAAGTACTGTCGTGCAATCTCTATCGTGAAAATGCAACTTAAAGGTAGAATTATTATTTTTTGTTTTTACATAACTGCACTCAAAAACAAAACAATGTAAAATTTTAGAGCCCACAAGTTGAAGCATGAAGGGCATACGAATGTTTAGCATATCTGGTACGCAAATACCTTGTAATGCTGAATAGAACAGTGCCATGCAAAAGCCTGTTCTTACTTTCAAGTGACACTGTAAATAAGAAGGGGGCAGCATTATCTCCCGTAAATATAAACAAACATTTTTGTCTTGAGCGATTGGCTGAACAAGTAGGACTGAATGGACTAGTATGAGGTGAATTGAAAATTACCATCTCTTATCTTTTTTACAGTGCAAATATTTGTAATAAAAAATAATATAAAGTGAGCACTGTACACTTTGTGTTCTGTGTTATAACTGAAATCAATATATTTGAAAATGTAGAAAAACATCCAAAAGATAATAAATTTAAATTGTTATTCTATTATTGTTTAACAGTGTGATTAAAATTGCGATTAATCATGACTTTTTAAAAATCTAATTAATTTGTTTTGCATTAATCTCATGCATTAACTGAAATTAATAGACAGCCCTACTTAAAATCTAAAACAAGTTTATTAACTAAAGAAAGATACTGTTTTATCTAAACCAGTGTGTTTGGTTGAAGTGTTTGGAAAGTCTCCACTTGAGACAACAAAGGCTGATGCATATTCATTACCCTTTGTAGGAATGAGGGACTAATTTATGAACTTGTACGATCCAGTGGGCTACTGAAGATACAAGGCTCAGACTCAGGGATATGCGGATGTTGCCCTGTATCTATTTATGGATGGCAGGACACATCATTCATTTCCTCAGCTGAGAGAGACTTTGCATGCTGGTGGCTGTGAGTGATCAGAACCTGGAGAGGTTTGCTGTTCACTAGCAAAGCAATGTAAAAGGCATCCCAGGCTGGAGAGCTAAGGGGCCATAGCAGTTCAGCATGCACCCTGGGGAATGTCACAACAGGCTATTGCACAGAATATTAACAAGATAATTTGAGTCCTCAAAACTGAAATAGGGTTTTATTAAAACATCATAGAATCATAGAATATCAAGGTTGGAAGGGACCTCAAGAGGTCATCTAGTCCAACCCCCTGCTCAAAGCAGGACCAATTCCCAACTAAATCATCCCAGCCAGGACTTTGTCAAGCCGGGCCTTAAAAATCTCCAAGGAAGGAGACTCCACCACCTC
Organism: Trachemys scripta elegans; assembly: GCF_013100865.1. Classification (NCBI taxonomy): domain Eukaryota; kingdom Metazoa; phylum Chordata; order Testudines; family Emydidae; genus Trachemys; species Trachemys scripta. The sequence goes on along the minus strand of NC_048301.1, from coordinate 59,696,659 downwards.
CCTAGGTAACGCATTCTAGTGTTTCACCACCCTCCTAGTGAAATAGTTTTTCCTAATATCCAACCTGGACCTCCCCCACTGCAACTTGAGACCATTGCTCCTTGTTCTGTCATCTGCCACCACTGAGAACAGCCGAGCTCCATCCTCTTTGGAACCCCCCTTCAGGTAGTTGAAGGCTGCTATCAAATCCCCCCTCATTCTTCTCTTCTGGAGACTAAACAATCCCAGTTTCCTCAGCCTCTCCTCATAAGTCATGTGCTCCAGACCCCTAATCATTTTTGTTGCCCTCCGTTGGATTCTTTTCAATTTTTCCACATCCTTCTTGTAGTGTGAGGCCCAAAACTGGACACAGTATTCCAGATGAGGCCTCACCAATGTTGAATAAAAGGGAACAATCACCTTCCTCGATCTGCTGGCAATGCCCCTACTTATACAGCCCAAAATGCCATTAGCCTTCTTGGCAACAAGAGCACACTGTTGACTCATATCCAGCTTCTCGTCCACTGTGACCCCTAGGTCCTTTTCTGCAGAACTGCTACCTAGCCATTCGGTCCCTAGTCTATAGCAGTGCATGGGATTCTTCCGTCCTAAGTGCAGGACTCTGCACTTGTCCTTGTTGAACCTCACTAGGTTTTTTAGGCCCAATCCTCTAATTTGTCTAGGTCCCTCTGTATCCGATCCCTACCCTCTAGTGTATCTACCACGTCTCCTAGTTTAGTGTCATCTGCAAACTTGCTGAGAGTGCAGTCCACACCATCCTCCAGATTATTAATAAAGATATTAAACAAAACCGGCCCCAGGACCGACCCTTAGGGCACTCCGCTTGAAACTGGCTGCCAACTAGACATGGAGCCATTGATCACTACCCGTTGAGCCCGACGATCTAGCCAGCTTTCTATCCACCTTACAGTCCATTCATCCAGCCCATACTTCTTTAACTTGGCGGCAAGAATACTGTGGGAGACCGTATCAAAAGCTTTGCTAAAGTCAAGGAATAACATATCCACTGCTTTCCCCTCATCCACAGAGCCAGTTATCTCATCATAGAAGGCAATTAGGTTAGTCAGGCACGACTTCCCCTTCGTGAATCCATGCTGACTGTTCCTGATCACTTTCCTCTCCTCTAAATGATTCATAATTGATTCCTTGAGGACCTGCTCCATCAATATCCTCTCAATTATTGTCTCTCAAACTACCACACTTATCCACTATACAACCTACTGAGGCACCCAAATTCTGCTCCGTGGAGCACCACATTAGCATCTTACCAAGAGCACAAGGGGTGCATGTAATTTGCACCTGTCTTCATCTTAAAGAAAAAGCTCTAACCTACTGAGACCACAGGCCCTAAAATGCAATGCCCCTAGACACAAGCTGTATTTATGCATTAAAAATTAAAGCAGCCACAGGCTGCAATGTAAACTTTGGGACTTGTGTTTGGCCAACAGCCTGTACTCGGACCAAACCTGCTTCAGGAGCTCTTTAAAGATGCACTTTGAAAATCACTTAAGTCCTCAGCCCTCACCTGTCTCTGCCGAATTTGCTCATCAATCCTCTTAGACACTTCTGCAGTCTTGGCAAATATAAGCACACCAGAAGTCATGCGATCAAGCCGGTGAATAGTGTGCAACTCCTTCAAGTTATGCTCTTTGCCCAAGATGAAGATGACTGTGTTGTGTCGAAATCTGCCGCATGGGTGTACAGGTAAAGATGAGGGTTTGTCCACGACAACCACCTCATCATTCTCTACCAAGATCCGGATAGGCTGAGCAGTGACTGGAGGCTCATGGCGATGCATTGTATTCCTCAGAAAATCGTTATTCTACAAGCAAAACAGATTATTAGAATAGATATGATTTCCCCAAATATCCTCGATCTGTGAGAAATAAGGGATAGAAAACACATGTCCAGAATAACGTGGGATCCAACATTAAGAAACCAGCTAAAAATACAGTGGAACCCTGCTATAACGCAATCATTGGGGTCCAATCGCGGTAAATGCGGGGTCGCGTTATAGCGGGGTTCCACTGTACTTGTGTTCAGCTTCCGTGCCCTGGCTAGGGGGAGGGAGGGAGGGAGTGGGGAGAGAGAGAAGGGGGGTGGCCAGGGCTTCCTTCAGCTGGGGCGCTGGCCACTCAGCCCCTCCTGCCACCAGGGCCCAATTCCTGGGGCAGCACTTGGGATTGCTGGTTGGGGGAGGGAGGGAAGGACACTGGGCTGGCTGCGCTCCGGCAGGGAGAGCGGGGCCGCGGGACGGCCACTGGGCTGCCACGCTCCGGCCGGTGCTTTGTCCAGGGGAGCGGGGCCCCCGAAGATGACCGCCACCGGCCTGCTACGCCGACTGCCAGGAGGGCTCCGCGTCACTCTGCAGCCCGCTCCCAGCAGGGCGCTCCCCTCCTCCGCGCTGCCGCTCACTACATCAGTCGGCGGGGAGGGAAGGACGCGGGTTGGAGCGGGCCCTGGTGGGGACAGAGGTGAGAACCCCAGGGGCGTGCCAGGGCTGCAGGGAGAGTCGCTCCTGCTGCAGCCGCTGGGGCATGGATCCCAAACGCCCTGCGCCTGCTGCAGCCACCGGGGCCAGACTCGCCCCGCGTTATAAACGAATTCACGTTATCACGGGGCGCGTTACAGCGGGGTTCCAGTGTATACTGGAAAATAGGAATGTATTCTAATCATTAAGCATACTGGTTTACCAAATCCTATCTCAAACAATGTTCCCATGCCTAGTATTTCTTAGGAAGGGGGAAAGACTCATAATGCAAAAGGCCACTTGTGTGCAATGCTGCTTGAGGGAAGATAAATTCTTTCCTGGCTCCTGCAGGTGAACTGCCTATGCCCTGAAATTTTAACTAATACAGCTTCAAATACCATCATTAAGTTACATCCAGCACTTCTGGTTTAAAGTCACACTTTAAGTTATACTGAAAAGCATCTCCATGCAGAGAAAGCCTTACTCCACGCTCCTCAGATAAAGGACTAGATCTTCCTGTAGGTTTGTACTGCATATAGCTTCAGGTCCTACCACAATACAAAACAATAATTATGTTTAAATGTGGTTGTGGCCAAAAGATATTACATTATTTTCTTTTCCCATATGAATGGAAGAACAAAAAACCATCATGACATACTAGAGAACTAGGTTTTCTTTATGTAGGCTATTCTCCCCACTTCAGGTCACCACAAATTAGCTACACACATTTCAAAATATTGTTTTAATTAGCAGTTTTTTGTAGTCTAGACTGGGGGCTTGCGCTCTAGCGTTGGGAAACAGGACGCCCCTTCCTCCACACACACAGCCAGGCAATGAACCCGCAACTGCAGTAACTGTTGTAGGGAGCCAGCGGTCCAGAGGGGAGGGCTGCTCCCGACTGAGGCAGAGCAGCCAGCTGGGGCCATGGGGGTAGCAGGAAGGAGAGTGAGAAGATGAGGGTCCGGGGGGGGGCAAGGGGCGCTGCACGCGGGAAGGGATCTCTCTCCCCAAGGGTGGGGAACATGTTCCTGAGATTACCAAATCGATGCCCCCCCCCCCGAGACATAAGCCCCCGCCGGTGCCAAGCCGCGCTAAGGGAACCCGTGGTCTGGCACAGGCGGGCGGGGGCGCCTGGGACCTGCCTTGAGCACGATGCCGAGGTCCCGCACGGGCTGCTCGTTGAGGCGCAGGCGGCCGGCGCTGGCCGCGGCCCGGTAGTATTCGATGGGCTGGGCGCGGAACTCGGTGCTGAAGACGTGCAGCAGGCTCTTACCCACCCAGCGGCCCTTGCAGTAGGTCTGGAAGTCGAAGTGGTAGGGCCGCACCTTGCGCAGCCCGCCCTCGAAGTAGTAGTGGGTCTCGGCGAAGTGCGTCTCGCTGAAGCTCACGCCGGGGTTGCGCTTCCCCGGGGGCGGCACGTAGCGCTCGCCGCGGCCCGGCCGCTTCTCCTCCCCGGCCAGCAGCCGCCGTCTCTTGGCCGCAGGGGGCGCGTCCCCCGCCTCGAGGCTCCCCGGGCCAGGCTCTTCCATGCGGCCGCCCCCGGGCGCTAGCGCGGCGAGCGACCAGCGGACTCTCGGGCCAGCGAGGAGCAGCCACGGCTCTGGAGTCCCCACTAGCCTCGCCCACATGGCTTCGGACAGGGATACCCCGGCGCGTGACCCCCCGCAGTCCAGCCAATCGCCCCAGCCCGCTCACTGTGACGTTTAACACAAGCGACCCGAAACTCCCCGGCCCTAGAGCTAGACACCGCCTCTTTTCGGTGGCCGCGCTTGGAGCCGCCGCCAGGTCACGGTGGGAGCGTGGGCGGAGCAGGGCCTGCGCGTCTCCCCTGAGCTCTTCGCCGCCGTGATTTCATGGGCGGAGTTTGCTGGGGCGGGCTGGGTGCCCATGTACGCGCACGCTGAAGCCAGTTCCGGGGGGGGAGAAGAGACCCTGCTGCTGCGGTGTCCTGAGCACTCTGCCACTGGCTGCTGCGGTGATGTGGCTGCACCCGTACTTCCCTGTGCTCCTACAGCTGCCTCCCCTAGCCCCGTCTCTTCCCCATCAGCCTATATCCCCAGCCCTGCCCCCTCACCCCATGGCGACTCAATTGTAGGTTTGCCAATTTTGCTTAGACATATTCCTAGAGGTTTCAGCACATGACAATCTATAATGAAAAATTAATTTTGAATTCCTGGAGAGTCCATGGCAATCCTGAAGGGTTGGCAGCCTAATGTGTATAGGAAACAGGTGGGCACTAGAATACACAAAGCAGCATCCAGCTGCAGAAGTAGCAACCTGGGAGTAGCTGCTGCAACCTGCTCCCCACCCAGCCCTACTGCACCAATAGGGAGCCACTGGGGGTGCAGATGGAGGCAGCATAGCATGGGATGGCTAGAACTCCCCTCCCCCTCAGCTTGGCCCTCACAGACAATCAGGGGTGGGGAGTGGTATATGACCCCACATGCCCCCCCAAGCTGCTCCTCTGTGGAGGAGAGCAATGTGCCTGTGTACTCCCCCCCCCAAACTATGCCCATGTGATTTGTATCATACACAGTAACTTGTAACACCCACAAACTGCTGCCATGACGACAGCATTGGAAATACAACTATGACATTGTTGGCATCACCAAAATTTGGTAGAATAATACACATGATTGGAATGTTGGTATGGATGGGTACAGCTTGCTCAGGCAGGATAGACGGGGAAAAGAGAGGAGGTGTTGTGTTATACATATTAAATGTACACACTTGGATTGAGGTGGAGAGAGACACAGGAGACAAGTGTTGAGAGGCTCTAGGTTAGGCTAAAAGGGGTAAAAAACAAGGGTGATGTCATGCTAGGAGTCTACTACAGGCCACTTAACTGGGGGGGGGG